>NC_091071.1:11862500-12040000 GCF_032405125.1 Capricornis sumatraensis
ATACTGAACCCTGCCCCTGCTGTCTACGTACATTTAGTTATGAAAGTAGAGCATAAACACATAATGTTAAGTGGTACCATGGAGTAAGCAGGGGCTTCCCAGGCGGCTCAGTGGCAAAGAATCCACCTGCCAATGCAGGAGATGCAGGTTCGATCCCTGGGTTTGGAAGACCCGCTGGAGGAGGAAATGGTAATCCACTCCAGTTTTCTTGCCTGAGAAATCCCATGGACAGTGGAGTCTAGCAGGCTACAGTCCTTGGGGGTCACAAAGAGTTAGACATGACTTAGTGACTAAACAACAGCATGGGGTAAATAGTGGTGAGAAAGGGATTATGGGGCCGGATGGGATTAACGAGTCACCGAATAGTATAATCAGAGCCGTGAATGCAGAATAAGAGATGATATAGGGCTGGTGTGGTCCATAGAGGCTGCCTGAGCTGTCTGGAGTGACTCTGCTCTTCCTAACAGCCAGAATCTCCTGACTGCAGTAGCCTAAGAGTACAGGCTCTGGATGAGATTTAACGCAACACAGCTGAGTTCACTAGAGTGGATCTTCTGGAGCCCTGGGTACAATAGATGTAACCTGGTAAACTAGTAGCATTGACTTTGATGTCAGACACATTTGGTTGTGATTATTCCCTGAGCCACCCTTTAACTGTATGGGAAAGTTTCTTAACTCTTCAAATCCAAGTTTTCCTTGATTATAATAAAATAATAGTATTTAATAATACTTGTGTCCCATGGTTTTCATGAGACTGTTGGAACGTGCCTGGCATCTGGAAGGTGCTACATAAGTGACGGCAGTGCACGTGCCATCTTGGGAGCAGAAGGAGTGAACTGAGTGCAGAACAAGGCCCAGGAGCTTGCCACTATGCTCCCTCCTCCACTCATCCAGCATCACCGACATCATTTTAGAAACCATCCTTATTGATGTTAGTCTCCACCCTCTGTCTCCCCATCTCGAGCCCATGTTTAGTTCATCTGCTCTGGACTTACTTTCATTTTTGGTATTGAGCATACTACCCTCTGCTTTTATATAGCATGCACAACATGGTAACTTAATTTGAAAAAATAACTATCTGTATCCAAAGAAAGCTCTGGAAAGACATCAAAACATTTAAAGTGACTATTTTTAATTCATAGGATTATGAATGTTTAGTTTTCTTCTTCTTGCTTTAGTCTATGTAATGTTTATACAAGCAAAAGTTTCAGTGAAATGGTTTTCTATTTATCTTTTCACTCAAGACTGAAATGAGAAGTCAAAGCTTATGCTTGAGAGAAAGAAGCTTGAGGACTTCGGGTATCTGCTTTGGGTTTTGGAAGAGCAGTTAGGTGGTCTGAATCCAAGGTTAAGTCCTCTCTGTCTGAAAATATTTAACAGTGACCCCCCAGCCTCATAGCGTTGGATAATTTACAGTGTCAGTGGCCTTGTACGCATAGGATGCCTGCCTGAATAATTAGGGGAAGCGCCCTCTAGATCTTGACTGGGCTTCCCAGATGGCTCAGTGGTAAAGAACCCACCTGCCAATGCAGGAGACACAAGTTCTATCTCTGGGTCAGGAAGATCCCCTGGAGAAGGAAATGGCTACCCACTCCAGTATTCTTGCCTGGGAAACCCCATAGACAGAGGAGCCTGGCAGTGTATAGTCCATGGAGTCACAGAAAAGTCGGACATGACTTAGCAACTGAAAACAATAAAGCAACAGTTCTTGATTACAATGCAGATTTATGGTGCTGAATTCTGAATGGAGACCTAGATTTCTCCGTCCTAGATGATGTCTTTAGCACCATCAGTCTCCTCTGATGTACATTTGCCCTTATCCATTTTGGTATATATGTAAGATTCTAGACCACAGTTGTAGAATAACAGTATATAATGGGAAAAAATAGCACATATCATTTTGATTTTTAGGACATTCAGTGCTTTATCACTACTTACTTATCTTTGTTTTAAAGCTAATTCTGTGCCCTAAGAAGTTCGATATAAAAGATCTTATTTTTAGCTGTACACTGTAGCTATATATAATTTTGTTGTAAATATATCCCCTAGATAAAAGTGCTTATTACTTTTTTGAAGTTTTTTTTTTTTAACCTTTCTTTTGGTAAATAAAAGTCTTTTAGGCTTTGATGTAACTATTATACCCTTGGTTTGGGTTCTTTCTCCATTCCTTCATCCCAAACCCCTGTGGGACCCCTGTAAGAAAAATGGGAGGGGGGAGAAGCATGGATTCCTTAATAAGCCCCAAAGGTAATCAAAAGAAAGATATGCAATATGAACAAACTCACAAAATATTCTTGTGCTCCTTTGGGGAATACTTAATGCACATAAGGTCAGGCCTTTGTAATGTTAATTTCAGAGTGATGGGGAAAAAAGCCATCATTTTAAAGACTAATGTTGCTGTCTCTGAAAAAAAGCTTTGATTTACAGAGAGAGGCTGTTCTAACACACCTGGGTTAAAGTGGTTCCCAGCGACCTCGAGATGGCAGGGCTGCAGGGAGGAGGAATGCTCCTTTCAGGATGCTTTCTGCATTCAGCTGAAGCTGCAGGAGCCCGAGTTATCCTGTTCTCCTTCGGTCAAAACCTCTTGCTCAGTCCAGGTGCGGTACAGCCCTTACTCTAGCTGTGTTGATCTGGAGCCTCGGGGTAGCTCAGCAAGGACAGGCGCCCTTCTCCTCTCCCGAGGCTGGCACTTAGGAGGGGAGTCGTGGCAGACACAGTGTAAGTGTAGGTGCTGCAGGTGTCTTTGGTTAAAGAGACCCGACACAGCCCCCACTCCCCCTATTTCCACCACAGGTGGTGCCAGTGGCTTCTCACCCACCCTGTCAACCTCCTCACTGCATAGACCAAGATTTTGTAGTTGGGAGGAGTGTGAAACTCGTACCCCATTCTTTCAGACAGGCTCCAAGGCAAGCAGTCATCCAATCAGGACTAGAGCATTGCCAGGGTCTGCCAGTCTGGCGTCTTCAGAGGTCACCAGTTCTGTCTTTGATTCCCTCTCTCCTCCACTTCACTTCCATACTGACCTCCTTCTATCCGTACTTCCCCTTCTGTCTAATGTCTTTTCTGTTGGTCCCTTTTTTACTTTCTGGGGTTATAAAATCAGGCAACATTTTCACATTACATAAATCAAATATGGATGCCCTCTGGAAGTGCCTGACATACCAGTATTCCCTCATGTAATACCTCTCTTCATTCCTTCCTTCTGCTTGATAACTCCTCCAGTATTTGAGATAGTTATCATGTTCCTTCTGAGTTCATTTCATACATCCTGGTTTCTTATCCCTAGTCTCTTTCCCCTCAAATTGTCTCACTCGTGTGTGTGTGTGTGTGTGTGTGTGTGAAAGCATGATTCTCAAACTGGCTGTTGTTTTCTTTGTGAGGTCTGCTTTGCCAACTTCTTATTATTAAGGAATGAGGGAAAAAAGAAAGAGCAAGAGGAGAGGAATGCCAGGCTTTTTCTAGAGCAGCCAATATATGGAAATTACTCTTGTTTCTTCTCTAAAGTAGTAAAGGTCACAGCAGTAGTTGCAAAACCCGTAGGCTGCCTGCCGCCCTCCACACATTCAGCATTACTATTCTTGCCTATTTTACCCTTAGGCATCCTTTATTTCTTGCACAGATGGTCTCACTCAGGCCTAACAAAATGTTTTAAGCTTTGCATAAATTAAAACAAGAGGTCTCTGAGTACAAAAGTGCAACTTTTTTTTTAACTTGAAAACAACTATGCTGGCATCTTCTACAAAATTACAGCCTCGAGCCAGGCTTCCATAATTAGTTTCCCTTAAAAAAAAAAGAGAGAAGGGTGAGAATGTGTTAGTGTATATATATATATATGTAGCAAACACACAGTTGACGCCAATCAATGGTTAGGTGGCTTTTGTGCTGTTCTGTGTCCCTCTGAAGGCTCATCAGGCAGTGGTCATGATTCAGCTCGAAAAAAATAGACTTGGAAATATTATTTTGGGAACTTCCAAGTTCCTTCATTATTTCAATACGTGATAACTGTGGAGAGATCTAGGCTTACAGGAACTCCACCCTAGACTTCTCTACACCATATCCAGGTCTTATCCAGGCTCAACCTGACTGTGGTTGAAAGAAAGTAGTGAGTCAGCTCTGAAAGAGAAATACATTGTTCCAGTACTGTTGTAACCTATCTCAAGGCAATGACATGTGGCGCAGTCCATTCCAGAGATAACTGGGAAGCAATTAGTATGACCTTCTAGAGACATTGCCTCCCTTTGATTCATCGACCAAAGGATGATGCCACAAATCATTTCTACCCACTATGTGTACTCTTAATAGAGTGGACTCCTTTGATGGACTGAGACTTATAATGAAGATTTTTATAAATTCATGACCTTTGGTTGACTTTTGAGTCATTAGACTGAACCTTCCCTTATATTTGGGGGCTTCTCAGGTGGCACAATGGTAAAGAATCTGCCTGCCAGTGCAGGAGATACAAGAAACTTGGGTTCAGTCCCTGGGTTGGAAAGATCCCCTAAAGGAGGAAATGGCAACCTACTCCAGTATTCTTGCCTGGAGAGAATCCCATGGACAGAGGAGCCTGGTGGGCTGCAGTCCATGGGGTCACAAAGGTCGAATATGGCTTTACCTCCTGATCTTTATGTTTCCTTACACAGCAGGGTTCATACTCTACCCAGATCATATTATAAATATTACTTTAGATGTTATATTCTCCGTTTTTCACTTACCCTTATAGCATAAGCCTACTTTTGTATTATTAACAAGTTTCTGTTAAAATCAAATTGTTTCAAAAGTTAAGCTACAGAGATTCTTACAGAATTGAGTAATGCCATCCAGAATGTTTAAACTACCTTTTAAAATGAATCCAACCCTTAAATAAAATCTAACAACCTGTCCATGTTCATGTTGTAGGAAAATTCTTTGTTCTCTATTATAGCATCTCACAGGAGTCTATTCCTGAAAGATGTAGTGGTCAAAGTGCTCAGTTCTTTAGGGTCTTGAATTTCTCATTTCTCTAAAATAACCACTTTTAACAATTTCATGAGTAACTGAGGGGCAGCAGAAGCCGATGTCATGTGAATGTTGTCACCATTTGACACAACTGATAGGTTTCTTACGGCTTTTTCATTCTAATATGATTCTGCATGGGTGGTGCCTATATTACTTAGATCTTATTAAAAAAGTGGTGAATTTTCAATATAAGGGAGAGACATTTTGATCTTTGTCTCTGTCCTTAAACTGTTTAGAAACCTTAAACTTAGTTTTTAAAAATAAGCACACAACAACCTCGGAGAATCAAGTTTCTTGTTGTGCCTTTTTTTTTTTAAAAAAAAAAAAACTTGACACAGTAACTTTATCCAGGTTGGTAAATCCTGACTCTTGAAGAATTTGGTAACAGGGCACTGCTAATAATGTAGTACTCTTAGACTAGATTATAGAGTCAAGATGGAAACTGGCAATAATACTGTGTCCACCATTCCAATTCTTTGACAGTAAACAGTGATTTACCATATAAATACTTAAAATGAATCACTTCCAGTAATTGTTTCCTTACAGTTTATGTTTGTATCACTAAACAACAATTCCTATCTTTAATTTTATGTGAATGGAATCAGTTCTGCAGTTTTTGTGCTCCTTAGTTCCTGAACGTCAACAATGTTGTTCTGCGTATCTGTGATGCTTTTGTTCCCACTGCCACTGTAGTGTTCCATTGTGTCACTGTCTATTGCTCAGTTGCTCAGTTGTGTCTGACTCTTGGCATCCTCATGGACTGTAGCACACCAGGCTGCCCTGTCCTTTACTGTCTCCCAGAGTTTGCTGAAGCTCATGTCCATTGAGTTGATGATGCCATCCAACTCATCCTCTGTCGCCTCCTTCTCCTCATGCCCTCAGTCTTTCCCAGTATCAAGGTCTTTTCCAGCAAGTCGACTCTTCGCATCAGGTGGCCAAAGTACTGTTATAGTACGTGTCATTATAGCAGTGTACAAATTCTCTGTTGACCAACAGTGAACAAGAGAGGTTTTTTCCAGTTTTGATCTATAACAACCGTGCTATATGACTATTCTTTTGCATGTCTCCTTACATATTCTTGATTTTTACCTAGGATTAGAGTTGTTGCAATTTAGGGTATGTACACTACCAACATTAGTGGATAATACCAAATTGATTTCCAAATTAATTGTACCAATTTCTACTCTCACTAGCAGTGTAAATATGTTGCAGTTATTTTACATTCTTACCAACACTCTTTAACTGTCAGACTTTTAAGTTTTTTCTAGTGGGATGGATATGGAATAGTATCTTGTGTGGGTTTAACAACATTGTTGTGGTTTTTAATTTTAACTTTTTTAAAGTTAAAAGGAGGACTCATGTCCTCCTTTGCATCTTTTCTCTGTGTTTTTGTTTTTGTTTTTTTTTGATTGGATCTTTATTTCTCTGCACATCTCATTTTATTAGTACCAGTCAAATTCCTTTTCTTTTTTTTTTAAATTTTTTTTATTTTTTTATTTTTTTAATTTTAAAATCTTTAATTCTTACATGTGTTCCCAAACATGAACCTCCCTCCCACCTCCCTCCCCACTCAGTTTTAAGAGTATTTTGCATATCTTGATCACTAATACTTTGTAAGTAATCTGTGTTGCAAATCATTTCCTAGACTGTAACTTCTTTACTCATTCTATTTATGGTGTCTTCTGATAAACAGAAATTCTTAATTTTAAATTAGTTGAATTTGTTACTTTTTCTGTATAGTTTGTATTTTCTGTATCTTGTTTTAAAAATTCTTCTCTATTCAGAGGCCCTAAAACCGTTGTATACTATTATCTAAAATGTTCTTGTTTTATCTCTCACATTTAATTAATCCATACAGAGTTAATTTTTGTGTACTGTGTGAGATAAAAGTCCAATTTCATTTCTCTCCATATGGTGAAGCATGAAAATGAAAGTGAAGTCACTCAGTCATGTCTAACTCTTTGTGACCCCATGGACTGTAGCCTATCAGGTTCCTCCGTCCATGGGATTTTCCAGGCAAGAATACTGGAGTGAGTTGCCATTTCCTTCTCCAGGAGATCTTCCCAACCCAGAGACTGAACCTGGGTCTCCTGCATTGTAGGCAGACGGTTTACCATCTGAGCCACCAGGGAAGTCCAATGGTGAAGCACATCTAGTACCAAAAGGTATTAATCTATTCATTTCTCAGTGATCTGAGGACCAACTCTGTTGTAAATTGAGTCTCCAAATTTACATAGGTTTGTTTTCCATTAGTCACTTTATTCATATACTAACACTATATTGCTTTAATTATTATATAACTTTTAAGCAGTATTTTTTGTTTTTTAAGTCAAGGTCCCTCCCCACACCACATGCACTGACATACATACTATTTTTCAGGGCTGTCCTGGTGATTCTTGGCTCACTGCTCTGCCATGTAAATTTTAGAATCAGCTTATCAAGTCCCAAAGTGAAAATGTGTTGTATTTTCATTATAATTACATTACCTATTGAATGATTTAGAAGGAATTGCCCTCTTTACAATATTGTTTCTTCCAACCCTAGAATATAATGTTTCTGTTCCTTTATGTAAAAGTTTTTGGCCTTCCATGAAATTTTATGATTTTCTCTATATGTTTCTTTATAATATACTGGCACATTTCTATTACATTCATTCAGAGGTACTTAGTTTTTTAATAGTACTGCAAATAATATTTGAAAATATTACATTTATAACAGTTTCATACATGCATGTGTGCATGCTTAGTCTCTTCACTTGTGTTCGACTCTTTGTGATCCTAGGGACTGTAATTTGCTAGGCTCCTCTGCCCATGGGATTCTCAAGGTAATAATACTGGAGTGGGTTACCATGCCCTCCTCCAGAGGATCTTCCCTACCCAGAGACTGAACCTGTGTCTCCTGCATTGCAGATGGATTCTTTCCTCACTCAACCACCTGGAAAGCCCCCTATAACAATTCCATTTCTGGGTATATACCCAAATGAATTGAAAGCAAGAATTTGAATAGGTATTTGTATACCAGTGTTCATAGCAGCACTATTTACAATCCACCAAAAGCCACAATAGCCAAATGTCCATTGACTAATGAATAAATAAACAAAATGTGGTATCTCTATATAATAGAATATTGTTCAACCTTAAAAAAGAAGGAAATTCTGACATATCCTGTGACATGGATGAATCTTTAGGACATTAGACGAAGTGAAAGAAGCCAGTCACTAAAGGACAAATCCTGTATGATTTACCATGTATAAGGTGGCTAGAGTAGTCAGATTCATGGAGACAGAAAGTTAGAATGCCACTTCTTAGGGGCTGGGGAGGGAGGAATGGGAGTTATTGTTTAATGGACTTGAAGTTCTGGAGTTGGATGATTGTGATGGTTCCACCACACTAACAGATTTAAGGCCATTAACTGTATGTTTAATGGTTGAAATTATAAATTTCATGTTATATATGTTATAGCACCAAAATTTTACATGTTGTGAAGTTAATTGCTGTTATGTAAAAATACATTTGATTTTTATGTATTGATTTTGAATCTAGTAGCCTTACAAAACTCACTAATAAGTTTCTTGCAGCTTCATTTGGATTTTCTATGTGCATAGTCATCTCATATGTATATAATGACAGTTTTGTTTCATCTCTAATCTTTTATTTTTTTCTCCTTAGTTTATCTCTTTACTTAGGATATTAAGTAAAATGACAAATAGAAATCTTGATATCAAGATTCCTTTCTTTAATCTTAAAGGAAGCACTTTCCATTTCCTATTAAATAGAGTGAATAGTTTTTGCTTTGTTTTGTTTTCAGACAATCTTTATCAGATTAAGGAAGTTCCCTTCTATTTCTAGTTTGGTAAGATTTAATTTTTGTCATGAATGCTGTTGAATTTTATTATATAGTTTCTGCATCTATTGAAATGATAAGATTTCCCTCCTAATTTGTTAGCTTGATAAAATACAATAATTGATTTTTTAATGTTAAATCAATCTGTAATTCCTCAGTTAAACTGAAATTGATAATGATGTATTGTATTTTTTACACGGTGCCGGATTCAGTTTTCTGACATTTCATTTAGGACTTTTTCAGCTATGAGTAAAATTGTTTTGTTATTTTTTTCCTCAAATGATCTTTGTGAAGGTTATTATCAAGCCTGTATTCACTTAATAAAACTTGAGTTACAGAATGAAATTTTTTCTGCCTTTGGTGTTACAGAATTTACTTTTCAAACCTGAAGGTTGTCAAACTTTTTCTGTACAGTACTAGATAGTAAATAATTTAGACTTTGTGAACCACATGGTCTCTGTTTCAGGTCCTCAGTTCTCACATTGTATTGTGAGAGCAGCCATAGGTAATAAATAATGAATGAGTGTAGCTGGGTTCCAATAAAACTTTATTTACAAAAATGATGATTGGCCACTTTCACTTCAGTTAGTTGCTCAGTTGTGTCTGACTCTTTGCAACCCCATGAACTGCAGGTTGCCAGGCTTCCCTAACCTTCATCATCTTCCAGAGCTTTCTCAAACTCATGTCCATTGAATCTGTGATTCAACCATCTCATCTTCTGTCATCCCCTTCTCCTCCTACCTTCAGTCTTGCACTGCATCAGGGTCTTTTCCAATGAGTCAGTTCTTTGTATCAGGTGGCCAAAGTACTTGAGCTTCAGCATCAGTCCTTCCAATGAATATTCATGACTGATTTCCTTTAGGATGAACTCCTTTGATCTCTGTGCTATCCAAGGGACTCTCAAGACTCTTCTCCAACACCACAGTTCAAAAGCATCTATTCTTCAGTGTTCAGCCTTATTTATGGCCTAATTCTCACATGCATACATGACTACAGGGAAAACCATTGCTTTGACTATACAGGCCATTTTCAGCAAAGTAGTGTCTCTACTTTTTAATATGCTGTCTAGGTTTGTCTTTGATTTCTTCCAAGGAGCTAGTGTCTTTTAATTTCATGGTTGCTGTCACCGTCCACAGTGATTTTGGAGACCAAAAAAGTAGTCTGTCACTATTTCCATTGTTTCCCCATCTATTTGCCATGAAGTGATGGGATCAGATGCCATGATGTTCATTTTTTTAATGTTGAGTTTTAACAGGAGAGTTTTTCACTTTCCTCTTTCACTTTTATCAAGACTCTTTAGTTCTTTTTCACTTTCTGCCATAAAGGTGGTTCAGTTCAGTTCAGTCGCTCAGTCATGTCCGACTTTGCGACCCCATGAATCACAGCCCGCTAGGCCTCCCTATCCATCACCAACTCACGGAGTTCACTTATATCCATGTCCATTGAGTCAGTGATGCCATCCAGCCATCTCATCCTCTGTCGTCCCCTTCTCCTCCTGCCCCTAATCCCTCCCAGCATCAGAGTCTTTTCCATTGAGTCAACTCTTCGCATGAGGTGGCCAAAGTACTGGAGTTTCAGCTTTAGCATCATTCCTTCCAAAGAAATCCCAAGGCTGATCTCCTTCAGAATGGACTGGTTGGATCTCCTTGCAGTCCAAAGGACTCTCAAGAGTCTTCTCCAACACCACAGTTCAGAAGCATCAGTTCTTCAGCGCTCAGCCTTCTTCACAATCCAACTCTCACATCCATACATGGCCACAGGAAATTATCTCCATTTTGAAGTTACTGATATTTCTCCCAGCAATCTTGATTCCAGCTTCTGCTTCATCCAGCCTAAGATATGTCTCGCATATAGGGTCATCATTATCATGTTTCTAAATTCCATATATATGCATTAATATACTGTATTGGTGTTTTTATTTCTGACTTACTTCACTGTGTATAATAGGCTCCAGTTTCATCCACCTCATTAGAACTGATTCAAATGCATTCTTTTTAATAGCTGAGTAATATTCCATTGTGTATATGTACGACAGCTTTCTTATCTATTCATCTGCAGATGGACGTCTAGTTGCTTCCATGTCCTAGCTATTGTAAACGGTGCTGTGATGAACTTTGGGGTACACGTTTCTCTTTCAATTCTAGTTTTGTCGGTGTGTATGCCCAGCAATGGGATTGCTGGGTTGTATGAAAGTGCAGTACTCAATATGCCAGCAAATTTGGAAAACTCAGCAGTGGCCACAGGACTGGAAAAGGTCAGTTTTCATTCCAATTCCAAAGAAAGGCAATGCCAAAGAATGCTCAAACTACCACACAATTGCACTCATCTCACACACTAGTAAAGTGATGCTCAAAATTCTCCAAGCCAGGCTTCAGCAATACGTGAACCGTGAACTCCCTGATGTTCAAGCTGGTTTTCGAAAAGGCAGAGAAACCAGAGATCAAATTGCCAACATCCGCTGGACCATTGAAAAAGCAAGAGTTCCAGAAAAACATCTATTTCTGCTTCATTGACTATGCCAAAGCCTTTGACTGTGCGGATCACAATAAACTGTAGAAAATTCTGAAAGAGATGGGAATACCAGACCACCTGACCTGCCTCTTGAGAAATCTGTATGCAGGTCAGGAAGCAACAGTTAGAACTGAACATGGAACAACAGACTGGTTCCAAATAGGAAAAGGAGTACGTCAAGGCTGTATATTGTCACCCTGCTTATTGAACTTATATGCAGAGTACATCATGAGAAACGCTGGACTGGAAGAAACACAAGCTGGAATCAAGATTGCTGGGAGAAATATCAATAACCTCAGATATGCAGATAACACCACTCTTATGGCAGAAAGTGAAGAGGAACTAAAAAGCCTCTTGATGAAAGTGAAAGAGGAGAGTGAAAAAGTTGGCTTAAAGTTCAACATTCAGAAAACAAAGATCATGGCATCCGGTCCCATCACTTCATGGGAAATAGATGGAAAACAGTGGAAACAGTATCAGACTTTATTTTTTTGGGGCTCCAAAATCACTGCAGATGGTGACTGCAGCCATGAAATTAAAAGACACTTCCTCCTTGGAAGAAAAGTTATGACCAACCTAGATAGCATATTCAAAAGCAGAGACATTTCTTTGCCTATTAAGGTCCGTCTAGTCAAGGCAATGGTTTTTCCAGTGGATGTGAGAGTTGGACTGTGAAGAAGACTGAGCGCTGAAGAACTGATGCTTCTGAACTGTGGTGTTGGAGAAGACTCTTGAGAGCCCCTTGGACTGCAAGGAGATCCAACCAGTCCATTCTGAAGGAGATCAACCCTGGGATTTCTTTGCAAGGAATGATGCTAAAGCTGAAACTCCAGTACTTTGGCCACCTCATGCGAAGAGTTGACTCAATGGAAAAGACTCTGATGCTGGGAGGGATTAGGGGCAGGAGGAGAAGGGGACGACAGAGGATGAGATGGCTGGATCGCATCACTGACTCGATAGACTTGGATATGAGTGAACTCTGGGAGTGTGTGATGAACAGGGAGGCCTGGCGTGCTGCGATTCATGGGGTCGCAGAGTCAGACACAACTGAGCGACTGAACTGATCCTGAAATTACTGAATTTAGTGTTATTTATATGTACAGTACGTCAAGCATGGGCTTCCCAGATGGCTCATGTAAAGAATCTGCTTGTCAGTGTAGGAGTTGCAGGTCGATCCCTAGGTTGGGAAGGTGTCCTGGAGAAGGAAATGGCAACCCCCTTCAGTATTCCTGCCTGGGGAATCCTATGGACAGAGGCACCTGGCGGGCTACAGTTCATGGGGTCGCAGAAGAGTCGGACGCAACTTAGCAAGTAAACAACAACAACAAAATCAAGCATGTCGATTTTGTTATTGAAATAACATATATATTAGTACTTACTATTCTGACTGATACGTCAACTACTAACAAGAGGTGTATTAAAATCTCCAGCTTAATTGTGGATTGTGATTCTGCCAAATTTTGCCATATAGTATGTTTCTTTTCTTGCAGTTTTGTAACATTGCATATATTTTTAGAAATCTTAGGTTCTACTTAAGTATTGAATACTTTATTATTCTGATGGCTTTTTTAATCTATGGAGTTTTATTTTACTTTAAAGTCTTTTTAGCCTGATTTTATTGTAGGTACCGCAGCATACTTCTAGTTGCTATTTCTCTGATTGAAAAAAAAAGAAAAACCTTTTTACTCACGACTCTTTTTTCTTCTTAGCAGCACTCTTTAAAGCACTGCATACTTTGATTTTTCTTATGCCAGTCTGATCTGATAATCTCTTTTCTTTTACTGCAATTTTTTGTCCATTTACATTCATTGTAATTACTGATAAATTTGTAATTTATTTTATGCTTTCTTTTTCTGCCTTTTCTATATTTCTTTTCCCTCTAATTCCTTGCTTTGCTCTGAGTTGATTATTTTTTTTTCTCATTTCATTTTCCTCTCAGTTATTTTAGACATTACATGCACTATTTCAGTCCTTTTGGTGGTAACTCTACAAATTTTATAGGAACTTACCAAAGTCTAAAGTCATTTAGAAGTAGAAGAAAGATATTTATTAATGCAGGAAACCTTGAATGCTTAATCTCATCATCCTCATTCTTCTTTCTTACATTATATCTTATTTCTATTCTTTAGCCCCAGCAATTATTACCACCATCATCATCATTACTACTTAGTATTTATTGTTTTAAAAAATTAGACCATAGCTATTGCTTGTTTAGATTTGACCTTACATTTCCCCTTTTTATACCCTTCATTTTTCCTTGCATCTCATAACCCTATCTTGGATCATTTTCATTCTGCCCAATCCTGTGTACTTGGTAGAGAGTCCCTTACCTGGGAAGATATCTTGTATTGTATTAAATGTTAGGTTAACGGTTTTCATTTGGCGTATTGAGGACATAATTCTAGTGTCTTCAAAATTCTGTACTTGTGGTTGAAATATCTGTTATTTATTTGCTTCACTGGATGCAGTGTTTTTTTCCTCTTCCTTCTTTTAAGATTTTATATTGGTTTTTGTGTTCTAAAGCTTAACTGTGCTGCATCTAGGTTTAAATTTCCTTTTGCATGTCTTACTCAGATATGCTAGTTGTCATTTTATCCTGCGTTAGTATTTGCTTTTTCTCTCTCATACATACTTTTTCCTGAACCATTTGAGGGTAAATTGCTTAGATTACAACATTTTGCCTTAAGTAGTTCAGTGTATATTTTTTCAGTGTATATTTTTTAAGAATAGGACTGTTCCCTTACATTATCTCAATATAATTATCAATTTCAGTAAATAAAACATTTGTACAGTACTTTTATCTAATTATTGTCTGTATTCCAGTTTTGCTAGTTAACCTAATTGCATTCTTTTTTAAAAAATTATATCTTTATTTAATTAATTAATTTGCTGTGCAACACATCATATGGAATCTTAGTTCCCCAACCAGGGATAGAACCCACACTCCCTGCATTGAAATCATGGAGTCTTAACCACTGGATCACCAGGGAAGTCCCTAATATTCTTTATTGCACTTTTTCCCCCCTCTATACAAGATACAGTATGGGGTCAAGCATTACATCTGATTTTCTCTCTAACTTTCTTTAATCTGGAACCCTTCTATGATCTTGTCTTTTAACACTGGCATTTTTTAAAGAATACGGTCCTTCTCTCCTTACCCACCCCTTTTTCTGGCACAGACTGTTTCTCCTTTGGGGCTTGCCTAATCTGATGTTCATAGTTATATTGAAGTTATGCTTTCTTGGCTAGGGTGCTACATAAGTGATGCTTCTTTCTCAGAGTATTATACCTGGAGACTTATAATATCCATCTGGCCCTCATTGGTGATAGTTTTTATTACCCAGTCAAGGTGTTTTCCAGTTTTTACACTGTATAATTACTGTGTTTTTCATCCCTGGTACTAATAAGCAGTCTCTGGGAAACACTCTGAGATCATTTAAGTAACTTGTTCAATATCAAAATTTCTCCCATTATTTAATGTTTATTAATGATTCTTGCCTTATCCAGCCTTTACCAGGATGGTTATAAAATGATTTTTTTTTTAAATTCTATCACTCCTTCCAAAGCTTCCAGTCTTTAGTATTTTAATAAAAGAGCTGTTTTTTACTCTTTTAAAATTTGGTCAGTATGAATTTATAAATTTCCATTTTTTCCGACAGTCTTATACTTTGTTTTAGTAGAGTTGTCCTAGATTTGATCAAGTGATGCATGCATTTAAACCAACCTCTGTGTCCTTGTGTTCATATTCTTGTTTTAGGCACTCTACTACCTGGCATTATAAGAGATCATTTTATATCCACCCTACCTTCGTCCTGGAAACCATAAAAGAAATTCTCTTTTCCTCTTTTTCAAAAATATTCTCTTTTTAAGGTTCTTTTTTTTTTGAAAATTTAAACATACTTATTTTAAATTCTGTGTTTGAAATTCCAATATCTGAAGTATTAATCTTGATTCATGTATCTGTTCATTGTATCATGAGCTTTCACTTCATGGCATTTAATTTTGTTTCCTTACATGTTTGATGATTGATTGTGAGTTGCTTATGTTTCCTGGACTTTATTTATAAGAATTCTTTGATACTTGGAATAAAGGTGGCTTTAGCAGGCATTTGATTCTTTTACTCCTTTGTCAGAACTGCCAGTGTGGGACCTCTTTACAATCTTGGATTGAGGTTTTTCAGACCACTACATGTAAATTAAGACTTTAAATCTCTATGAGGGTTAACTTGTCATTATGAATCATCAAATGAGTATTTTTTTCTTCACAGTAATACTTGAGATGGTAAATTTTCATTGAATTTATTCAAAGGGGAAAACAGCTTACTTCTAGTTCACCTGGCACTGAATGTGTGGGTCTTTCATGGCCAGCTCTGACGGGAAGTCTCTGGTTAGATTTCTTGCTGCAGGTCGGCCCTGTGCCTTGCTGTTAATCCCTAGATTTATGAGGACCTGAAACCAAGGCTAAATTTCAAGTCAGGTTGGTAAAATATTTCTAAGGCAAAAACTAGAATCTTTTTTGTTTTCCTCTCTCTGCTTTACTTTTGGCTTGAATTATTTCTTATTATCTGGCCATGGATATAGATTAGAAGGGTATTTTAAATTTCATTTTATTTAGTTTTGTCATTGCATTCAATGGAAGATTAAGTTTGGTAACATAATCTCCCATGGCATCAAGCTGGAAATAGATGTGTTCCTGCTCATCAGTGCTCTGCCACCAGACCAAAATATTTCTCTATAAAAGTCAAGTAATTGTGTTCTTTGCCCAGTAAAATAGAAAGTGTAAACGTTAACGTAATTCAAATTATTTCTTCCATTGTAGTCTTTGTGCATATGCTTTTAAATATAGATTAGATTGTTCTTCCTTCTTAAGAGGGATTAATATTTCATTATTCTTTAAAGCTCTACAAATAGCCTCTTGTTTTGCAGAGAGCATCATGAATTCCAGGTGCTTTGTAACCTGATCAAGTTTGAGAACTGCTGATACAACTGAATTTAATCATCCACTGTTCTTCCTGAGTGCCCAGTGTTTTCCTATTTCTGTGACTTGCTCTCTGCTCCACTCTATGTCAGATACCTTCCATTTCTACTTGTCCCACTGTCACCATTTTTTTTTTTTTAGTCAGATGCTTCAAAAGCTATTGCTTCTGTAAAGCTTTCCTTTAGTCTTCTCTTCTGACTTTATGTACCACTTTAGTAGTTTGTAAGCTCCTTAAGAACAAGTTCCACAAACATGTTATCTTTATTATATCTTCCCCAGCAGAGTATTCTCACAGATAAATGGTTCTTCTCTCTCCATTCAATTAAATGGGCAGATAGCAACATAATGGGATAGTTATCCTGTTGCCGCCTATACTGTCTCAACCTATGTGTGCTTCCAATCCTAAAACTGGTTTGTGGTGTTTTAGTTGAAAGGGTCTTGACCCTCTGCAAGTGAATATAATGGGTATTCTGAACTGGAAACCACTTTGTAGGCCTTTAAAAGAAATGGTTAAAGAGTAAAATAAAAAAGAATTTAAATCAAAAAACAAATAAGCTTTCCTTTCCCATTTCTCCTCTTCCTGTGATGTTCTTTCTGACATTTGCATTCCAAACCAAAGCCCTGCAAATAAATAAGTTCAATGCCTACCCACTTTGGCAGGCAAGGCTTTCCCTCAGACGTGTTTCATAACTTTGGCTGATATGGGAAGAACTTTTCTTTCCAGAAGTGGTTTCATGATAATATCCTTCAAAAGCTCACTTTGTACAGTTTAACTTCTTCTCTTTATTGTTTTATTAGCTTTGCTTTGGGAGGTTTTATTCTTCATTTCAGCTGGCTTATGGAAAGAGACAGAGCTTTTATACAGCTAATTTGATTATTTGTTTTCATGCATATTAAATCATTCTTATCAAAAGCACCATTTAACTTGTGTTGTCAGAACTAAAGAGGTGAGCATAAACCATTGTCCAAGAGTTTTTTGAGACTTTCAGTTGTTTATAGTAAGAAAGAGTAATGCTCAGTTTTATTAATTATTAGGTTATGGTTTTATGCAGAAAGAACCAGCCTGCACCTTCCCCCAGGTTCAACAACATTTTTGCTGAAAACTTGAATAGACTTAAGTGTTCTGGAACTGGGGACTGAAACCTTATCTTTCCCTGAACACCAGGGTTGCTTTGTTATGGTGTTTCCATTTGTGGCATAATGAATGTGTAGGACGCTAATGATGTGGTCTCTAGGTGTTCCCCTACTACACAGAGCACTGATAATGAGCTGCAAGTAATTGGTACGAGTCCCTGAAGATGAATTCTGATTACCTTCGTGGGGCCATTCGGCTCTGCTCCCTTCCTCCTTGATGTTTCTGTAAAGAACATTTGGATTTTGAAGAGAGTATTGTGTATTTGACTTTTAATTAGATTTGCAGTATGTTGGGTTAATAAACTAGGGTTCTCTCGTCTTCAGCTTTTCTGAAGAGATGTGTGTGGATGTGGCAGGGTGGGCTGAGGGGAGAAGCAAGGGTCATGCAGACGACGATGTGCTCCTCACTCTGTGCCTCAGTGCTGAAGGCAGGCTTGTAGTTGGTTGAGGGCTGGTCTTATTCCATGGCCCATCATCAGATTGCTCCAACCGTCCAAGGACCTGCCAAACTTGTGTTTGCTCTGTACCAGGAGGTAGCCTCCGAATGAAATACGAGAGCTGTCCACCTTCCTGTGTGCTGACACTCGGAAAACAGATTGCCTTGGTTAACCACCCTTTTTTCCTGGGATTTACAGGGACAACTTGGATTTTATTTGCCTCCTTCACACCTCCTGCTGTTTCCCTCCCAGTTGGGTCTGTTTATCTCCTTTTCTGTGTGTTGAGCCTTTGCCTTCTCTGTCACAGCTTTCAGATTCATCAGGTGTAACAAGAGGGGGTCTGTGAACGTCTTTACCCTGACTTCTCATCTGGAGGAGAGAGAAGGAAGGGACATCACCCTTGCCATTAGCCCACAGCATGGTCTCTAAGCTTTTACTTTGTCTCATGAGTCACATCACATCTCATGTCATGTCCCTGCCATGACAGGCAGTCCTCTCTCCTCCTTGTAAGAAAGGTGG
Organism: Capricornis sumatraensis; assembly: GCF_032405125.1. Lineage (NCBI taxonomy): Eukaryota > Metazoa > Chordata > Mammalia > Artiodactyla > Bovidae > Capricornis > Capricornis sumatraensis. Next base: position 11,880,917 of record NC_091071.1, read on the forward strand.
ATATCTGGTTTCTGCTTTGGTCCTTATTGTTTTTTTATTTTCTAGTAACCTTTCAACTTCAGTCTTCTTTTTAGCCCTAGCCCTGTTAGCCCGCAGCCTCGTCATTTGGGTCCTGCTGTTTTCAGGGCAGGTCTACCAGATGAGATGTATGATCTACTTCTGAGAAATTGTGTGTTCTGTGTTCCCTGTCAGTGTTCTTCACCTTATCTGATGCCCACTCCTCTCTTCCCCCTTCATTCTGACTCACTTTACTATTCATACTTATTTTTGGTTGCACTGGGTCTTCGTTGCTGCATGTGGGCTTTCTCTATTTGCGTTGAGCAGGGGCTGCTCTCTAGTTGTGGTGCATGGGCTTCTCGTTGCAGTGGCTTCTCCTGTTGGGGAGCATGGGCTCTAGAGAACAGACTTAGTATTTTTGGAGCACAGGCTTAGTTGCCCCGTGGCATGTGGGATCTTCTCAGACCAGAAGTCAAACCTGCATTCCTCGCATGCGCAGGCAGATTCTTAGCCATATGACTACCAGGGAAGTCTCCATCTGACTCACTTACAGAGATTATTCTTTATTTTTTTTTAATCATTGTACTTACATAATGGGCCAGGCTCTCGTCCCTGCTCTAAGGGTGTGGCTGGACCCTCCTTCTGCCCACCTGTCCTACTATATTCTGAGTATACCGCTGCTCTTCATCTGTGAATCCAAAGATCTGACTCCATTTTCCTGCATCCTCGTCAGTGTGAGAGCGTAGCAGCTGAGGTAGGCGGACAGAGGTGAGGGGGCAGAGGTTTCCTACTCACCCCACCCTCCCCGCCAGGGATTCTTTCTGAACAGAGGTAGGCTCCAGTCCAACTCCTGGGCAGCATGGGCTGAGATGATGTGGTGCCGTTGCCCCGAGTCTCGTGTGTGGCTGCTGCCCTGATTTTGTTTAGCAAGCTGCTGTGCCAATTTACTATGCATGTTGTTACATAGTCGGCTCTAATTTGACTGCCATTTTGTGTCAGTGAGACGATGATTGTTTATGGCAGGGCTGTAATGTGTTGTCAGCACAGGTTACTCGCTGCTTGTTGGCAATGGCCTAACATTGCCTGAGACGTAGTGTCACTGTGAAATGGTTTGACAGTGTTGAGGCTGTAGTTATGTTGAGCAGTAACAACTGTAGAGGTCAAGAAAGGGCATCGAGGAGGAACTGTGTTGTAAGGCAACGACAGAAAGGGAATACTAAGTAGGACAGCAGCAAATGTCATCAAAGAGCTTCATTTTCACACAGTTTTCATAATTCAGTTTGCTTTCTGTGAACGATGTTGATTCAGCTGCTGCTGGGGAGTAGAAACACATTTCTGAGCTAGAGATGAATTTTGCTGAGCATGACCCTGATTACTGTTTTCTTCTTTGAATACTTTTAGGAAGTTTGCAAGACTGCTGAGGAACACAGGGATTCTTCATGGATGTGGGAGGCAAGGAATTCATGGGGGCACATTCACAGTGTTTCATTTTGGGGACGGTTATCTTACTAACATGATGGACCAGGCTGTGGCCCACCTTAAATTGTGTGAGAATGCTGTCAAAATGGCATTCATATTCTTGGCTCTAAGAGATTTTTCGGGACCTGTCATGCACAATAGCACAAATATGTGATTACAAGAGATAAGGTAAACTCTAAAGTGACTAGAAATCCCTGAAAGTGTCGAGGAGAGAGTAACCCTCTGTCAAGGTGATGGCTCCCACTCCAGTACTCTTGCCTGGAAAATCCCATGGACGGAGGAGCCTGGTGGGCTGCAGTCCATGGGGTCGCAGAGTCGGACATGACTGAGCGACTTCCCCTTTCCCTTCTTTACCAGCAGTGCCACCTGGGAAGCGTGTCTATACTCCCACATGTAAACTCTCATCAAAGCATTTCTGTCACTATATTGGAACCATTGACTTAAATATCAATTACTCCAGTGAACTAAGCTGGATCCAGTGGACCAAGTAAAATTTTGGATCCAACTCATTCCTTACTGTCTATTATTACTGTTACCTGAAGGGCTTGAATAGATGACTTTTGGAGTCAGAGAATACATTATGAGTAGCTTAGTAGGAAATCAGAATCCTGGCTTAGGGAGCAACACTTTGTTCATGAGTGGTCTTAATAGCCATTTTGTTCTTTAAATAATGTTTGATAGGATTCATTTCTTCATATCATCTGTCTGGCTGATAGTTTTTTGCTATTAACATTTTGATTTTCAAGTCTTTTTCTAGTAAAAGGTACAATTTTATTCTCAGGCTTTTAATTTTGTATTAGTGAGAGTATAGAAGACAGCGCATAAGATATAGTGCATTTAATTAAAAATATTTCACTAAGTAACATGTTTTGAAAATTTGTTTTTTAAAATAATCCACACCCTTCCAAAAGCAAGTGTTAGAATTCTGTGGTTAGTGTCTTTAATAATGTTTGTTAATTGTTGGTTTATACTTGTTTTTTTTATAGGTTTCGTTTAAAGATTTGATGTCTTATCTGATTTTATGAACTCAGGTTTCTTGTTTTTTTTTTTTCCTCATATCAACTTTGTTTTATATATCAAAAAAAAGGAAAGGTTTAAAAATTGCTTGAAGTAAACTCCAATACTTTGGCCACCTGATAGAAACAGCTGACTCATTTGAAAATTCCCTTATGCTGGAAAAGATTGAGGGCAGGAGGAGAAGGGGACGACAGAGGATGAGATGGTTGGATGGCATCACTGACTCAATGGACATGGGTTTGGGTGGACTCCGGGAGTTGGTGATGGACAGGGAGGCCTGGCGTGCTGCAGTTCATGGGGTCGCAAAAAGTCGGACTCGACTGAGCGACTGAACTGAACTGATAGCTTTTGAAAAAGGTATGATAGGTAAAACTAATTTTGCAATGTATGTTTTATGAATGAAGCAATAAAATTGATAGTTGTCATATCTGAAATCTCTTCATAAGATATGAGTTGTGAAAAAGATTTTGACAAGTGATCTGTTGAATTAAAAATTTTTTTCATGCTGCAATTTATGTTAAAATGATTCGAAACAGCCCCTCTTTTATAACTGGCCACAGTAGAGTTACATATTCAGTTCAGTTCAGTCGCTCAGTAGTATCCAACTCTTTGCGACCCCATGAACTGCAGCATGCCAGGCTTCCCTGTCCAACTCCTGGAGCTTACTCAAACTCATCTCCATTGAGTCAGTGATGCCATCCAACCGTCTCATCCTCTGTCATCCCCTTCTCCTCCTGCCTTCAATCTTTCCCAGCATTAGGGTCTTTTCAAATGAGTCAGTTCTTCGCATCAGGTGGCCAAAGTATCGGAGTTTCAGCTTCTGCATCAGTCCTTCCAATGAATATTCAGGGTTGATTTTCTTTAGGATGGACTGGTTGGATTTCCTTGCATTCCAAGGGACTCTCAAGAGTCTTCTCCAACACCACAGTTCAAAAGCATCAATTTTTTGGCACTCCGCTTCCTTTATGGTCCAACTCTCACATCCATACATGACTACTGAAAAAACCATAGCTTTGAATAAGTGGACCTTTATCAGTGAGGTAATGTCTCTGCTTTTTAATATGCTGTCTAGGTTGGTCATAGCTTTTCTTCCAAGTATCAAGTAAGTATCTTTTAATTTCATGGCTGCAGTCACCATCTGCAGTGATTTTGGTAGACCAAGAAAATAGCCTGTCACTGTTTCCGTTCTTCCCCCATCTACAGTGTTACAGTGTTAGCCCCTGCATTTATAATGAGGACAATTCTTGGTCACTGAGGGCCAGATGTGGGGTCCATGTACCCTACTGTGATATTTATGTCTGTGGACATGTATCATAAAGATAGATGATTTACTAAATTTATCAGGTTTGGAATCTTCCATAGAAATTAACTTGACAAATATACATAAGCTGCATTAAAAAAGATTAGTTCCATATTTAATAAAAATACATCATAAAGATTTTATCATGACATATGCAGCCATTTGCTCTTTAGCAGTGGTAGCCACCTTAAAATGGTTGTCCATCAGTTAGAGTTTAACAACTGAGTATTTTGGGCCACATAGCATGTTGGAGTTCTTCTCGTTTAATCTCCGTCTTATATTGGACTGTTTATTGTAACATCGTTGGGTCACTACAGTACATCTTGTTAAGTTTTTTTCCTGTAATGAATATTTATATTACGTAAATGGAAAAATTGGTGGGTCCCCTTGGTAGAAACATGATACTGGTATTTTTAAAGTAAACTTAAATAAGGTCAGAATTTTTATCCTCTAGAGAAAATTTCACGTCTGATTAAATAGTTTACATAAACTTAATCTTTTTCTGCTAGATGCATTATAATCGCAGATATTATTCATGTAGCTATTCCTCTGTGAACCATAAAATGTTCATTTCTTCAAAATGAATATGAAGCTCAAAGCATTAGTGGTCTTAAGAGCATAAAAACTTTATTGCTTTGTGCTTAACATTTTTCAAGTAACTTTGGAAAGCCGAAACAAATTTTGCATTTAGATTAATGGAAGATGTTTTCCATTTGAAGGAACTGGCAAGGGAGCAACAATAACAAAAATCCCCCAAGGTTAAAAATGTAGTGCTTTTGATTCTTACCAGAACTGTGTTAGCAGAACAATCATTTCTCAGCATGGAAAGGTATCATAATTGGTCTATATAGTGGCAATACTGAAAACGAGTATGCTTCAGAGAAAGCTAATATGACTCTACTTAATAATTTCCTTCAAGAGCCTGAATTTGAATGTATATTCCACCCAGCTTGAGGCAAACAATTTGTTCCTATAAGTTCTAGTGGAAGTTACCAGGGGGTCATGCAATTTATTCTTGTCTTGAAGTTTTCAAAACTGTGTAGAACTAAAGATATATTCACTTGCCTTGTTCCACTAGTAATTTGATCCAGTTGGCAATGCTGCTCTCTCTTCTCCCCGATTCTCTTATGTTGGAAGGGGAGAAGCATTCATAAGATATTGTGACAAAAAATTCTTCCTGGAGATGTTTCCTCTTTATGTTTGAACCTCTGGTTCACTTGTGAATGTTTGCATTCTTGCTGCAGATCAGAATACACTCACTTTTTGTTGTTGTTATTGTTGTTCTCATGGGTCTTTTTTTTAAACACCATCTTATTTGTGCTTTTCACTAAGACTGCCCAGTTTTCCAAAATGTTTCTTCATACAAAAGTTTTTGGCTGTTGGCCTTATTTAAAGCCCCACCACAGAAGAGAAGGAGCTATACATGAATATGTGAGCAATGTGAGAGAATATTTTCTTTTCCTTGAGGAGCTGACCATTTTAGGAGGAATGTGTCTACATGTTAGAGGATAAAGATACAGAGATGGAACAGGTGTCAGAGGAATGGCTTAGTATCTACATTGCAAGTACCAGTACGAGGGATAAGGAAAAGCCAGAAAGTATTTCTGGGAGAGGGTGAGGAATAGTTACAGACTTCTGTTTCTGTTGTTTGAAGTTAATTTTTTTCATCTTATATTTCTAAGAATTAACAAGATATTGACAGTTATGTTATCTTAATATCAAGCAGAGTATAGACTTTGGAATCACACCCAACCTTAAATTTAGGGACATTCCCCTTCAATTTAATTCACATTCCCCAAATACTTCTATTTCTTAGTATTAATGGTTTTATTTTTCAAAAATAGTATATATTGCCTTAATCTGAAAATAATTATGGCTTCCAGTCCTCTCATGTTTTAAACACTCAAGGATTAAAAATAAACTTTATAATCAGCTTTGCTGCTGATTCTTATAGTTGAAGCAATTAAGAAGAAGGATGGGGAAAGGTATGTGGCAGGTTTGCAGATAGCTATGTTAGCGAAACGTGTTTTGTGAGGGTGTTCATATTGTACATCCAGTACCTGCATGAGAATAGCCACATCTGGCTAGTTTCTTATGATTTAAGTATACACTTTGTCTTTTTTTTAATGTAGTAAACTAGTATGTTTTACTAGTTTAAGTGAAATTTAAGGAAATTTAATGTATTTGCTTAAGAAAAGTGACTAGGATAATAAGGAATTGAAGACTAGATTAGAAAAATAATCACTGAAGAGAATAAAAATTGTGATATCTTTTCTTCATTCCCTTCTTCCCCTGAACTCTTAAGATCAGTTCTCCTAATGAGAAGCCAAGAGACATGCCATTGTTTTTTTGTTCATTTTCCTTTTTAGCTCTTTGCAGTCTCTTTAGTTTCTTTCTGGTTTCTTTCCTGTATGACTACTAATGAGGACAGTGTGAAAGATACAGGGTGAGGGAAGGGAATGAAGGCTGCTAGTCCATAAGCAGAAACATTAATCCCTGGATGATAGGAATAGTGAATATTAACTGTGACTGAAAATATTACGTTGGTCTTATTTAAACTTAACCACTGACAGCCACTTAAGAAGTTAGTTTGTCTTCAGTCAGTTCAGTTGCTCAGTTGTGTCCGACTCTTTGCGACCCCATGAATCGCAGCACACCAGGCCTCCCTGTCCATCACCAACTCCTGGAGTTTGCTCAAACTCATGTCCATTGATGCCACCCAGCCATCTCATCCTCTGTCGTCCCCTTCTCCTCCTGTCCCCAATCCCTCCCAGCATCAGGGTCTTTTCCAGTGAGTCAATTCTTCGCATGAGGTGGCCAAAGTATTGGAGTTTCAGCTTCAACATCAGTCCTTCCAATGAACACCCAGTACTGATCTCCTTTTGGATGGACTGGTTGGATCTCCTTGCAGTCCAAGGGACTCTCAAGAGTCTTCTCCAACACCATAGTTCAAAACCATCAATTCTTCAGCACTGGGCTTTCTTCACAGTCCAACTCTCACATCCATACATGACCACTGGGAAAACCATAGCCTTGACTAGACGGACCTTTGTTGGCAAAGTAACATCTCTGCTTTTGAATATGCTATCTAGGTTGGTTATAACTTTCCTTCCAGGGAGTGAGCGTCTTTTAATTTCATGGCTGCAATTACCACTACAGTGATTTTGGAGCCCCCCAAAATAACGTCTGACACTGTCTCCACTGTTTCCCCATCTATTTCCCACGAAGTGATGGGACCAGATGCCATAATCTTCATTTTCTGAATGTTGAGCTTTAAGCCAACTATTTTATTCTCCTCTTTCACTTTCATCAAGAGGTTTTTTAGTTCCTCTTCACTTCCTGCCATAGTTTGTCTTAAATGTGGTTTATTTAGGGAAAACTACCATCAAAGGCCACTCAAATCTTATTATGACAACTTTAACTTCTTAAGTAAGTAGAATAAATCAGTTTCCTTCTCAGGTCCACATCAAATAAGGCTGCTTTTGTAAGTCATGCAGTTTGCAACTGCAGCATCACCATTGGGTTGTGCAGTATACAACGCACAGAACTCTATAAGGTGACCCAGTAATTCCATTTGTAGATATATACTCAAGAGAACTGAAAAAATTACATAGCTATAAAAACCCATTTAGAATGCTCATGCAGCGTTATTCATAATAACTAAAAGGTGGAAACAACCCAAATGTTCAACTGTTAAATGGATAAACAAATGTGGTATATCCATATAATGGAATATTTCTCAGCCATAAAAAGAAAAATACTGAACCTTGAAAACATTATACTAAGCGAAAGAAGACAGACACAAAGGGCACATATTCTATGATTCCATTTATATAAAATGTCCAGAATGGATAAGTCCCTAGAATCTGAAAGTAGATTCATGGTTGCCAGTAGCTGACAGAGAAGGGCATGCAGAGTGATTGCTCGATGGATATGAACTTCATTTTGGGGATGGTGAAAATGTTCTGAAATTAGTGGTGATAGTTATACAACCTTAGACTATACTAAAAAACCTAATGAAATGTACAGTTTAAAATGGTTAAAATTATGAATTTTGTGCTACGCGAATTTTATCTCTGTTAAAAACTGGTACTAGAAGAAGTAAAATAAATGTATCCAATGGGGGCCGACTATAAATTAGTATGTGGGAACTTTTTGGGGTGATGGAAATGTTATAAAACTAGGTTAAGGTGATGGTTGCTTAATAGTATAAATTTATTAAAACTCATAAAATTGTACATTTAAAGTGTGGGTGGGTTTTAGGGAATGCATTTACACCTCAATAAAACTTTAAAAAAATATATAAAGCAGTAGTGAAATCAGAGCCATTGTCTGAATTTTAGAAATATTGAAGAAGAGCTTTCCAAATATGAATGTATCACAGTAACTCTGGATGGTGTTGTGTTTCCTGTGGTTTACCAGGACCCTGTGATGCAAAAACGCATTGTCATTTCCATGCTGAATTACTTGCCTTGGAACATAGCCATTTGCAGATGTCCTGTTTGTCTGAGATTGGGCATGTTTTGTCATACCAACTCTGATTTCTATTGTTGGTGACACATTAATAACTGTACTACTTTCTTCTCTGCAGAAAAGCTGCTTCAGTGTTAATATTTGCAAATCAAATTGTATCTTTTCTTTGTGCTAGGTTGTCCTCAAAACTCACTGATTGGTTTATTACAGACATCCCTGTCTCAGCTTCTCTGTCCTCTTTTAGTTTAAATATCTGAATGCTGTGGCAAATTGCATTATGAAATCCTGTGTACTTATTTGCTGTCTAGTGTGTGTAAATGGCATTTCCTCATTACCAAAGATAAGCTCTAAATATTGTCATTTTCGCCCCCCCCGAGTTATGCAATAATATATTCAAAAACCTTTTCTCCATAGCTTTGTGTCTCTGAGCCATTTTTTTCCTGAACGCTGACACCAGATGCAGGCTGCATGGACATTAGTCCCAGGGACATCTTGTCTTCTCCCTCTGACAGGGAGATTACAGGAAGCAGTGCTGATTCCTCTTGAAGATTCACAATGTGCTGACACGATAATAGGGCATGAATGGGCTCTGGAAGGCCTTTTTCCTTGAGCTCGGTTGAAAGAGGAAGAGAGGCAGACAACTCCACGGTCTGAATTTCGTTAGCTGTGTGACAATGAGAGAGATAAGTAGATGTGACAGTTATGAATGATCCTCTGTCATGCATTTACGCGTTCAGACTCAGATAAACTGACACTGCTGTCAGACACCAGCTATGGAGAGCTGAGACCTCTGATGAACCTTCTAATATGGTAAATGGGAGTCTTAATTCTTCATTAACTGGAAAAAGGAGATTTGGCCGTGTAATTTTCTCCTTGCTGCCTATTTTAAAGATTCCAATAACCCAGCATTTACAGTTGACTAGGCAGGGATTGCTTCCCCCCACCCTACACTTGCAACATGCAGACTGTGAAATCTGAGGAAATGCCGCTTAAACCTAGACTTATTGCCTTGGTTATCTTTAATGACTTTGAAATGTATTGGCCTCATTATGGAACAGTGCAGTTATCAATTCCTCTAATTAGGTGATGTGCTCCCATAAGAAATTTAACATTAAAGCACAAAACTGAACTAGTTAGAGACGTGCAATGCCGACAACCTCAGTATCAGTGATAAATTTAAGATACTGTTTCTTTATCAACTCTTTTACACCTTCACTCTGACTCCTCCTTGAAGACTAGAGCTTGGGGTGGTTTCCTTAAGGGTTATACCTTATTTGGCACCTCTGATACCTTTTGTGACATTTGAGTGCTTCTTGATAGTAAACTGTGATCTCACCTTGCACTGTTGACTAGGAGCCTGGGGAAGGGAGGGAGTGAATGGATTAAAGGGGGGGGGGAGCTCTAAGTATCAACACATCTCTGTTTCTCAATATTTATCTCATGGCTTGTTACTCTTTCTTATAGAGTTAAAATAGCATATTATTCTTTCCTATCTAATTCCAAAAAAATTTCCTTTCTATAAGTAGCTTGGCACAGACTTTTTTAAAAATAAAGATTGAGACCATTATTTGTTGATTAAATAGTGATGCTATTTCAATTAGACATGTTTCATCAGTTGCATTTCTAGAAGACTGAGATGAGGTTTCTGGATTTAGACTACAGTGAAGGGATGCTAGTTGTCTTCTTTTAAACAAAATATTTATATATTTGTCTGCATAGGATCTTTAGTTGCGGCATGTGATATCTAGTTCCATGACCAGGGTTAGAACCCAAGCCCCAGGCATTGGGAGCTCAGAATCTTAGCCACTGGGTCAACAGAAAATTCTCAATTCTAGGTATTGTAAATCTTCTTTACCTCAGTCATCCATCTGAACAACAAAAATAATTGTGGCTTCCCCTTTGGGGAAGCTATATAGTTTAATTAGTGTTTTCTAGTAATGTGCAAATCCTTAGAGAAAAGTTAACAAAATAAACCTAAGAAATTACCTTTGGGGTTTATTATCATTATTATTGCTAATTGTGATCATTATTGCTACATGGGACTAGTTATTCTTTTAAGTTGGCTACTTAAGGATGTATTTCAGATCTCATGGAGTGAAATTTACCTTTAACATGACAGTGCTCAAATCAGAGTAGCTCAGCTGGTAAAGAGTCTGCCTACAATGCGGGAGACCCCAGTTTGGTTCCTGGGTTGGGAAGTTCCCCTGGAGAAAGGATAGGCTACTCACTCCAGTATTCTTGGGCTTCCCTGGTATCTCAGACAGTAAAGAATCCACCTGCAATGCAGGAGACCTGGGTTCGATCCCTTGGTTAGGAATATCCCATGGAGGAGGGTATGGCAACCCACTCCAGTATTCTTGCCTGGAGAATCCCATGGACAGAAGAGCCTAGTGGACTGCAGTCCATGGGGTTGCAAAGAGTTGGATATAACTGATTCAGCATAGCACAGTACTAAATATAAAGATATAGAACAGTAAATTTTTTTTTACCAAATGGCTCGCGATTTTTTAAATTAATTGCTTTTTTTGAAAAATTGAGGTACACTGGGTCTTCGTAGCTGCACACCAGCCTTCTCTAGTTGTGGCAAATAGGAGCTACTCTCTAGTTGTGGTTCACGGGCTTCTTATTGCAGTGAGCAGAAGTCTGTGAATGTGTTCAGTGGTAATATTATACCTCTTTCTGAACCCGTTTTTATCCTTAACATAGATTTCCTGTGAACTTTTGCAGTGTCTTGACTGCTGCCTATAACAGGAGTTGTAGCCAGGACCTTCCTAGTGTGAGGGGTTTTATAAACCTTCTCACAGCAGGGAAGGTCTTGTTGGGGCTCCACCCTCACCCATGCTCAGACTCAGAGAACAGTCCTGCGCCTTGCTGTGGCACCTTCCTGGAGTCTGGCCCTTCCCTGGTGCTTCTGTTCTGTTATGCAGGTTTCTTAGTGTCTTAGTTTCTGCCTTGATCACTCCCTATTATCTAGTTCAGTATCTCTCTGTCAGGATTTGGGGCCCTGATCTTGCTACAAGTGGGTGGCAGAAGGACCCACTGGCTCCTTATAGAATTTGAGAGTCTGGAGTTTAATTGCCTAGATTGAAATTCTCATTCTGTCACCTGCTGTCTAAATGACCTTAAGCACATTCTTTAACTTCTCTGTGCCTCAGTTTCCTGACTGTAAAATGGAGTTGATAATAGTGCCTATGTCATCAAGGTTCTTAAAGAAAGTTACCTGAGTTGATACATGTGAAAGAAACACAGACCAGTGCTAGTCACACCAGTAAGCATTAATAAACGCCATTTGTTACTGCTTTTGCTTCTGCTGCTATCATTTTACCATTTCTCCTCTCTCACAATCCATAACAATAAACCAAGCCCTCTTAACTCTTGATGCATCTATTACTCTTAGCATTTGAGCCCTACTACTTGCTATTTCCTTTTTCAGCTCCTGTGCTCACATTACTATGTTTGAAATTGTAAATCAAAACAGAATTGATCACTGTGATATAAAAGAGCCCTGGAATATACCAGCATATCCTTTCTCTCCTTCTCCCTCTTTATCCTAACCATCCTGTCTAGTCTTGAGGAAGATCTTTTGTAAGGTAAGCCATTCATTTTGAATCTAATAAATATATTCATTGGGTTGAATGTAGCAAGTCATATTCATTGGAATAGAAAGACATGTAGAGAAGGTCCCTCCTGTCAAATAGCAATAATAAAACAGTAGTATTAACAACTTCTCAGAGAGTGTGGTATTGGAGTTGGATTTTGAGAGAGGAGTAAATGTTTACCAGATGAGAAGAATTAGAATATTCCAAGCAGAGACTAGCAGCACGTGGATAAGGTGGTAAGGAAGTGGATGCCAGTTCTGACTGGTACAAGTTGAGCATTTAGGAGGGTGAGGTTCAGGTTTCAGGAGGCGGGAGTGAGAACAGAGAGGGATGCACTGGCCTGGCACAAAGACCCTTGTGTACCATGCTCAGGAGTCTGGACCTAATCCCGTGGGCAGTTGGAAGCCTTTGAAAGATTTGCAGCCAGCAAGGGATCTGATCTGATTTGCCAGCTAACTCTAATGGCTCTGTGGAAGGACGTCTTGGAGAGGAGTTCAAGACCAGAGCCGAGGGACATGTCAAGTAGTGTTTCAAGTGCTAACTATCCCCTCCTGCTTCTCATGTTGCTAAATAGAGTGGAGCAGAATGATACGCGTTTCTGAGAGACGGGTGTTTGAGCCGACTTCCCAGCAGTCTCTTGAGTACATGGAGAGGGTGCGTGGAGGGAAGACACATAATCCTTACCCTGCACTCTTCCCTCTTAATCTTTTAAAAGAGACAGGAGCAAAGCTCCTATCACAGTGGACTTGACTGAAGACAGAAGTCCTTGAGCATCCTTCCCCTAAGTGCTGGCAGGGCTGGGGCTCGCAAAGGAGAGATTAGAATAACACCCTCCCTGCTCAGTGAGAGGGCAGGCAGACCCTCGCACTGGATGGTTCCATTCCCAAGCCTCTCCTGACAAGTGCTGCGAACGAGCGTCCGACGTCCTTGGCTTCTCTTTTGTGATGCTTACCCTGCAGCAGTTAAGTGTTCAGGGCATTCTGTGTCTTTCTTTCCCCTCACTTACTGCAAGAAGATGAGAGTTTGCTTTAAAAAAAAAGTGTCAAAAAAGCTCTATAAAATGGCATTAAAAAAAGAAAATCCCACACTCTCTTCTTCAGCATGCTTCTCTCTCCAATTGCCATTGTCCCTTTTTGCCCCTCCCAAAGCCTTGCAAATTATTATTTATGTATATCATTGTAATTATTTGTAGGAAATTAGTAGGGTTGCATGTCCTGATCGGCAGTGATACCTTTCTGCCTCTCCCTTTTCATCCTCTCTTCATCCCTGGCAAATTGTTATTTCTCAGAGTATTATTAGTGTAATTACTTTAAAGAAATTGACAAAAATACCACAACAATTTCATGCCTCAGAATCATTACACAGGTTGGGTGGGGGGAGAGATTTCTCTATGTCAGTGAGGTATGTGGTATTCCTAAATGATTATTCCAGAAATACTAATCAAAAATGTCTCCCTCCAGAGTAGCATGATGGCTTTAATATCAGCTGCTGTTTCTTTGAATGGGGTTGCCCAATCTTTCATCAAAGAAACACATCACCCATATCCCTGTCTTTAAAAACAGCAATTATGTGTAAATGCCTCCTGATTTATTTGAGCCAGGGCCACTGGCCAGTATGAGTCACTACAATTTATTGCTAACCGTCACTTTTACATGATAGGTCTGTAACAAATATCTACCGCATATTGTTAAATTAATCTTCCATTTAAAATTAATGGAGTTAGACTCCCCAGGTTCAATGTAATTTCGTGTTCACGGGCAGGGAGGGATGTGTGCTGCATACAGAATGAGACAAGGCCCAACGCCCTAATCTTTCATCACCTTGAACCTGGAGACTAGGACACGTCTCAGCACCAACTAATGAGATTGAGCCGGCGTCTCTCCTGAGGATGCCGGCTCAAAGAGGCTTTTCTGCTCAGAAATAGCAGCCTCCTTCTTATTTTAATAATTCCTCAGATATGACAAGTCTGATGTTATGTATGAAAGAGCCAGGCTTGAAAAAGAGATAAAATGAATTTTATATCATTACTTCAAACCCGAAGCCAAGGGAAGTGTGTTGCAGTTAAATTAGGGAAAAGAAAAAAAAAAAAGGCAGGAAGCATTTTAGCCATGAAATATAGTGACTGTAAACCAGGAGCCATCCTTTCATTTATTTTAATGCACAATCACCTTAGATTTCTATAATTCTTGTACCTTTTCATGCATGAATCAAAATAATGTAGATGAAAGCAGGAGCTTGTTCAATAAACATTTAGATGAAAATATCAGCAGGAACATGTAATTCCTGATGGGATATGTCACATGAAAGCTCTGAAGTTCCCTCACTTCTTTTCTCTGACATCTTTTAAAAATGCATTTTTCTTCTGTGTGCCGCTTACCTACTATTTAGTCTTTTAAAGTTTAAAAATGATTAAGCCAGATTACACAGTAGTATTGGGTTCTCTGGTTTTCTATTTCTTAATCCTTTTTACAAACTCGGTGACTTTTTTGCATTGGCTACCGTAGTTCTGGCAAATGGTTGCTGCTGTTCTTAAATTCTTAGAGATTAAGCTCCAGGAACAATGGGACCCTTTTCATAGGTAAAGATAATGTGTCTGAAAGGACAGTGAGTTGGAGCTTCCCTGGTGGTCCAGTGGGAGCAAATTTCATTGCAAGAATTTGCCTTGCAATGCAGGGTGGCGGACATGGGTTCCATCCCTGATCATGGAACTAAGCTCAGGGAACTAAGATCCTACATGCCATAGAGCAGCTAGCCTGTGTGCTGCCACCAAGACCCTAAACCTGAAACCTAATGTAGCCAAATAAATAAAGTAAAAATAAAACAGTAAGTTGTAAAGGGCAAGAAAGACACAGATGAGGTAAACATCCTGTTTTATTTTTTCATTCTATGACTTGAACTCTAACTTCAGTTAGAGTTATTATTTCCGAATGGAATTCTAAGGGCATTTATACTTTGTGTCTGATTAATACTGCAATATATAAGTGAGTCCAGAACTCTTGTCTTTCTGATTTAATTTGGGTCCAAAGTAAAATTTCCAAAGAAATAGGGTTAGTATTTTTCTACCTGTAGATGATGATAATACTGTAATTAAAATTATTATACTTAAGTTAATTCTATAACTTAGAATTCTGTTATGTCATAAACTCTATATATCTCAGTGAACATAGGGTTAAAGAAAAAAATGAAAACTCCAGTACGAGAATCAAGTATATTCACCAGTGACTTAGTGACACATGGCAGTTTAAAAAATTACATCATTTTGGTAGGCTATTTGTAAGGAAAGATTTTTAAAATGTTATTCAGTGTCTCTACTTGAATAAGATTTAGAAAATCTTAAGGGGATTTTAGAACTAGGTAAATGGGTAAAAATGATGAAATTACCTTACAAATTGGAAAATAAAGAAATGAATAATAGTCGGGGCCTCTGTCTTCATGAAACTGAATTGCTTTGCTTCTTAATAGTCTCTCTTTTGACGTCTTTATTTGTTGCATTTTCTACAGCCAGAGTGGTGGTGAGTGCCATCTAACAGATCCCCTTTTCAGTCTTCCACTCAAGGCCTCCCTGCCTTCAGTTCTATATGTTATGATCCTCTGCCTTCTTTTGTATGTCCTCACCTTCTTTTTTCTTTCTTCTTCATCTTCCTTCCTTCCCTTGAAAAGTCTTCTTCTGTGCTTTAGAAGCTTCATCATTTTGAATTTTCCCTTTTTGTTGTGGGGGCAGAGGGCAGGTTGATATGCTCAGGCTTCAGGTCCAGTGTACTTATGTATGTAAGCTCAAAAGAATTGAAACTAGGGATTCAAATGGATACTTGTGAGCCAGTGTTGGTAGCAGCATTATCACAATAGTCAAAAGGTGGAAGCAGCCCAGATGCCCCATCACCAGATGAGTCGATAAACAAAATGTGGTATATCCATGTAATGAAATACTGTTCAACCTTAAAAAGCAAGAAAATTCTGACATTTACTACCACATGGATGAACCTTGAAAATATTTTTGGCTGCACTGTGTCTTCCTGGCTGCACATAAGCTTTCTCTAGTTCTGGCAAGCAGAAGCGAAGTGAAGTGAAGTGAAGTGAAGTCGCTCAGTCGTGTCCGACTCTTTGCGACCCTATGGACTATAGCCTATCAGGCTCCTCCGTCCATGGGATTTTCCAGGCAAGAGTGCTGGAGTGGATTGCCATTTCCTTTTCCAGGGGATCTTCCCAACCCAGGAATCAAACCCGGGTCTCCCGCATTGCAGGCAGATGCTTTACCGTCTAGGTACTCTCAAGTTGCAATGCATGGGCTTCTCATGCATTGGCTTCTCTTGCTGTGGAACATGGGCTTAGTTGCCCACCACATATGAGTTCCTAGTTCCTGGCACAGAATGAATCCTGGTCACCTGCATTGGCAGGTGGATTCCTAACTATGGGGCCACAAGGGAAGCCCCAGAAAGAAGATTCTTACGTGCTCTGTTCTGTAACAATTCAGGTAAAATTGTTAAAACTCAGCTTTATTTCATTGGATTTACTTTATTTCTGTCTAGTGAATTATACTTACAATTAAAGCCTTTTATTTTAGATATTGGGATTTTTCACACCTTTGAAAAGTCTTCCTCCTGTCCCCCTGCCTCTCTAATAAGCCCCAAAGATCAAATCAAGACCATAAGATTCAGAAATCGGAAAGTTTCTGCCTTTTGCAGCTTATTTGATAGGAATAAAAATGACTGATAGCTCTCTCTCCCAGACCCTTTTGTTCGATTCAACTATGATTATGGAGCCTATTAGCTGGAGTTACAACCTATTTAAGAGCAGTGCTTACCAGTAATGGGGGCCAAATGATTTTGGAAAGTTCAGATGTACTGGACTCCCTGCAGAAATGAATTCAGCCCTGAACATATTGATGCAGAACCTGAATGAAGCTGCTCCAGTGGGACTAAGAGAATTGTGATCTCTGCAAGAAATGAGTGGGTAGTAGAATTAAAGATCAGATAGATGTTCGGCTCAAGGGCAGTCTCAACTCTGAAGTTCATCACAGCAATTTAATCAGGCTCCAATGAGTGTTGCCCAGAAAAGAATCAGCCTTGTGTGTGACAGGAAATAGAGTGTATTTAAGAGTCTTTTATTTCTTCTAATTCTGTGTGCAGAGGCTTCCCAGGTATACATGAAAATGAGGGAACTGCTATATTTGATTGGTGATGGCACTTTGGTTTACCTTGGTTCAGAAAATGAAATCTGGAGAAGATTTACACAAGGTCATGGTCTTGTCCAAAAGGAGCATGCCACATCAAAAGGTTCAGTTTTAAAATTTTCAGATTAAACTGGCTGAGGACCACCTTTGGCTGAAGCCATCTGTTGCCTGCTCTCCTGTTTTGAAACTGTTTTTACGTAAAATATTTGTGTATCTTCAGAGAGAGCTGTATAGCATAGTTGTAAAGAACTTGAGCTTTGGAGGAGGGCACACCTGGCTTTGAATACCATCTCTTCCACTTGCTAGCTGTGTGACCTTGAGCAAGTTACATCAACTGTCAGACCAGAGTTTCTTTCCCTACGAAATGAGAATGATAACTCCCACTTCACAAAATTATGGTGAGACATAAATTAAATGAAGCAATGTATATTAATTGCTTTATCATAGTGCTGCACATAATACGTGCTTGATAAATGGTAGTTACTTGAAGCTGAAGGATTCTCATCATCTTCTTCCTCCTTCATTTCCATCTGAGTTACTCACTTTGTGAACCAGAGTGATCACTGTTTTAGGCATCATCAGGAAAACGTTTTAGGGGATCTGTGGATTCAGAAATGGGGAAAGAGAGCAGAGTATAAAGCCTCTGGAGGTTTGGTCAACTGATTGATTGTCAAGAACCCAAAGGGAAACTCACCCTCCCCCTAACCCTGGAAGTACGTTATATTGATACATAATTAGCCAAGAAACATTTGGGGAGTCATGTTATGATTTTATACATATGACAAGAAGAATCTGTTTTTCTTCTGTGTTACTCACCAGCTCTTAACTTTGTTTACTCGGTAATGTATAGGTATTTTTGTCTGACTGATAAAATTTGAAAATAATATATTAAATATATTAGGACTTTTCTTCTCCACTTTAGGGGTCTGTCAGAGTGTGTCTCTGTGTCTTAAATATTCCTATCTGTATTCTTATATTTATCTGTGTGTGTGTGTGTGTGTGTGTGTGTGTGTGTGTGTGTGTGTAGAGAGAGAGAGAAAGAGGCAGAGAGAATGAATGAGTGAATGAATGAGAACTGAGAGCCAGATTATCAGCTTTATTGATGTCTGAGTAAACACCTAATAATTTATAAAAGGCAGGGCACTCAGGTAAAAACTGGATTGGAGAAGGCTACCAAGTATCCTCTTAAAGTGAAGCCTCCTAAGCTTCTACCTTGGGACCCACAGGGACGTGTCTGCGCCTGCAGTCCGTTTACTAGCCAGCTGCATGGATCAGGAGCACACACCAGCCTCAACTGTGCTGCACCTGCAGTCCAGAGACATATCTAGAGAAGGGACTGCCTACCCTTGAGGGATCTCACCCACTCTACAGTTGGCCCAGTCACATGCGCCCTTCTGACTATCAAAGGGTGCTGGAGAAAGTTTTCTTCTCAGGGATTAAGGTGAGCAGGTGAAGAGAGGTCCATAGAAAAAACATACTGTAGAATAGAAAGTGGCCAACACTTTGAAAACATGAAAGACACAAGTAACAGAATAATTGTGAATGCCTGGCTTCAAACATTTGTTAACGTACACAGTTCAGTTCAGTGACTCAGTCATGTCTGACTCTTAGCGATGCCAGGCTTCCCTGTCCATCACCAACTCCCAGAGTTTATCCAAACTCATGTCCATTGAATCAGTGATGCCATCCAACCATCTCATCCTCTGTC
This sequence comes from Capricornis sumatraensis, assembly GCF_032405125.1. Classification (NCBI taxonomy): domain Eukaryota; kingdom Metazoa; phylum Chordata; class Mammalia; order Artiodactyla; family Bovidae; genus Capricornis; species Capricornis sumatraensis. Next base: position 11,899,660 of record NC_091071.1, read on the forward strand.
ATCCCCATCTCCTCCTGCCTTGTATCTTTCCCAGCATTAAGGATTTTTCAAATGAGTCAGCTCTTTGAATCAGGTGGCCAAAGTATTGGAGTTTCAGCTTCAACATCAGTCCTTCCAATGAACACTCAGGGTTGATCTCCTTTAGGATGGACTGGTTGGATCTCCTTGAAGTCCTAGGGACTCTCAAGAGTCTTCTCCAACACCACAGTTCAAAAGCATCAATTCTTTGGCCCTCAGCTTGCTTTATGGTCCAGCTCTCACATCCATACATGACCACTGGAAAACCATAGCCTTGACTAGACAGACCTTAGTCGGCAAAGTAATGTCTCTGCTTTTGAATATGCTGTCTAGGTTGGTTGTAACTTTCCTTCCAAGGAGTAAGTGTCTTTTAATTTCACGGCTGCAGTCACCATCTGCAGTGATTTTGGAGCCCAGAAAAATAAAGTCTGCTACTGTTTGCACTGTTTCCCCGTCTATTTGCCATGAAATGATGGGACCGGATGCCATGATCTTAGTTTTCTGAATGTTGAGTTTTAAGCCAACTTTTTCACTTTCCTCTTTCACTTTCATCAAGAGGCTCTTTAGTTCTTCTTCACTTTCTGCCATAAGGGTAGTGTCATCTGCATATCTGAAGTTATTGATATTTCTTCCGACAGTCTTGATTCCAGCTTGTGCTTCATCCAGTCCAGCGTTTCTCATGATGTACTCTGCATAGAAGTTAAATAAGCAGAGTGACAATATACAGCCTTGACATACTCCCTTTTCCTATTTGGAACCAGTCTGTTGTTCCATGTCCAGTTCTAACTGTTGCTTCCTGACCTGCATACAGATTTCTCAAGAGGCAGGTCAGGTGGTCTGGTATTCCCATCTCTTTCAGAATTTTCCACAGTTTATTGTGATCCACACAGTCAAAGGGTTTGGCATGCTCAATGAAGCAGAAATAGATATTTTTCTGGAATTCTCTTGCTTTTTCGATGATCCAGCTGATGTTGGCAATTTGATCTCTGGTTCCTCTGCCTTTTCGAAAACCAGCTTGAACATCAGGAAGTTGACGGTTCACGTATTGCTGAAGCCTGGCTTGGAGAATTCTGAGCATTACTTGACCAGCGTGTGAGATGAGTGCAATTGTGCAGTAGTTTGAGCATTCTTTGGTATTGCCTTTCTTTGGGATTGGAATGAAAACTGACATTTTCCAGTCCTGTGGTCACCGCTGAGTTTTTCAAATTTGCTGTAATATTGAGTGCAGCAGTTTCACAGCATCACCCTTTAGGATTTGAAACAGCTCAACTGGAATTCCATCACCTCCACTAGCTTTGTTCATAGTTTTGCTTCCTAAGGCCTACTTGACTTCCTATTCCAGGATGTCTGGCTCTAGGTGAGTGATCACACCATCATGTTTATCTGGGTCACAAAGATCTTTTTTTGTATAGTTCTTCTGTGTATTCTTGCCACCTCTTCTTAATATCTTCTGCTTCTGTTAGGTCCATACCATTTCTGTCCTTTATTGTGCCCATCTTTGCATGAAATGTTCCCTTGGTATCTCTAATTTTCTTGAAGAGCTCTCTAGTCTTTCTCATTCTATTGTTTTCCTCTATTTCTTTGCATTGATCACTGAGGAACGCTTTCTTCTCTCCTTGCTATTCTTAACATTCAAATGGGTATATCTTTCCTTTTCTCCTTTGCTTTTCACATCTCTTCTCTTCACAGCTATTTGTAAGGCCTCCTCAGACAGCCATTTTGCTTTTTTGCATTTCTTTTTCTTGGAGATGGTCTTGATCCCTGTCTCCTGTACAATGTCATGAACCTCTGTCCATAGTTCATCAGGCACTCTGTCTATCAGATCTAGTCCCTTAAATCTATTTCTCACTTCCACTGTATTATTAATTGTAAGGGATTTGATTTTGGTCATGCCTGAATGGTCTAGTGGTTTTCCCCATTTTCTTCAATTGAAGTCTGATTTTGGCAATAAGGAGTTCATGATCTGAACCACATTCAGCTCCTGGTCTTGTTTTTGCTGACTGTATAGAGCTTCTCCATCTTTGACTGAAAGAATATAATCAATCTGATTTCGGTGTTGGCCATCTGGTGATATCCATGTGTAGAGTCTTCTCTTGTGTTGTTGGAAGAGGGTGTTTGCTATGACCAGTGCATTCTCTTGACAAAACTCTATTAAGCCTTTGCCCTGCTTCATTCCGCATTCCAAGGCCAAATTTGCCTGTTACTCCAGGTGTTTCTTGACTCCCTACTTTTGCATTCAAGTCCCCTATAATGAAAAGGACATCTTTCTTGGATGTTAGTTCTAAAAAGTCTTGTAGGTCTTCATAGAACCATTCCACTTCAGCTTCTTCAGCATTACTGGTCGAGGCATAGGCTTGGATTACTGTGATATTGAATGGTTTACCTTAGAAATGAACAGAGATCATTCTGTCAATTTTGAGATTGCATCCAAGTATTGCATTTTGGGCTATTTTGTTGACTATGATGGCCACTCCATTTCTTCTAAGGGATTCTTGCCCACAGTAGTAGATATAATAATCACACTGACCACAGCATTGTCTAACTCAGTGAAACTAAGCCATGCCATGTAGGGCCACCCAAGATGAATGGGTCATGGTGGAAAGTTCTGAGAAACTGTGGTCCAGTGGAGGAGGGAATGACAAACCATTTCAGTATTCTTGCCTTGAAAATCCCATGAATGTAACACAGTATACCGTTCCTTTTCTATCAGTGATACTTAGTAATTTGGTTATTTTGATTAAGTAAATTACTATCTGTTGAGTGCCTTGAAGATTCAGAGGAACCTATCAGAAGATGTACAGATTATATTAATAAACAAATAATATGAATCGAGTGTTTAAATGATATTGTTATTTTCTGCCACTAACACAGAGGAACTATTGAAAGGAGAAGACTGTGTAACTTAGGGGTTTGGGTTTCATTGAGTAAGCCAGTGCGCTGTCTGTCCATTTAATGCTCTCTCACACCCACCCCTCTTCCAAAACAGCAACAAACAGAACAAACAAGGTAGTTACCTCGAGGAGGATAGCAAATTGTTGGCATACCAAATGTACAGGTAGAAAATTAAAAAGCTTATGATCATTTTGAGTTCACAGAACAGTATTCTTCGATGACTGTGTGTGTGTGTGAGAGGGAGAGAGAGAAGGGAGGGGGAGAGAGACTGATTGATTGGTTGACATGGGGTGCCCATGGCCCCTTGTGGGGCTTGCCTTGTTTCAGAAAGTGAGCCCCAATACCAAAAGAGGATTATGGAATTGTAGAATTTTAGACCTGAGGAGAGGGGGAAGAATTCTTAGACATCACCCAGTTTCACAGAAGGTATAAAATATTTCCTCATAGACTCTGGACTGTGACTTTGTGTTTATGAATCTATGAAGAAGGCGCATCAGTAAATACTGTTCTGAGGTTGTGGGAGCAGGGCTGCCACATTTGGCATATTTCGCTTGTTGATGTAATGAACTGTTATGAGGAAAGATTTGTGCAGAAGAAGGAAAGGAAGACAGAGAGGGATAAGATATGAACAATTACTTCCTCTTCACGAAACGGCTCCATTCTGATGTGTATCAGCTTTCAGTATTCATGTAGGTATTTTACTGGAATCACTACCTCTTTAAACATTTATGCTATTAAAAAAGCAGACCAATTGTTGACATAAACCTAACATAGCAGCTGCTATATAGACAGAATATGAATTTTTTATGCTATTGATGAGAAGTTTATGTCATTTATATTGCTGTAGTAAGGGTAGAAGATGGATTTTTGAATCCTGTAAAAGCTACTGTTGGTACCATTCATATTAGCTGTGATTTGAATCAAAATATTAAGATGGCTGTTTTGTCAGTGTGTGTGTGTTTCTGTGCGAAATGGCTTATCTATGACTAGATGGGCGAAATTACCTGGAGAAAAGTAGTAATGGTTTTCTTTTGTTTATGTTTTGCTTTGTGAAAGGAAGGATTGATAGCATTTAATATTTGATTTATCTACCCTTTCCTTCACCATCAAAGGAATTAACTGTTACGATGATGAAACCATTTTTCATGTAATTGATGGTGCCATCAGTGGCAAGATGCAACATTATTTTATGTAGCACTAAAAATATGCATTAACAATTAAACTGAGATGCCATCGATTTTAAGATGCATTTCAATTTCAGAGATGTTTGAAATTTGTAAGTAGGTTATCTTAGAGTCAATGAAATGGCATGTGTAGTTCTCTTATGTATGTCTGTGTATACAAAATATACTTGTATTTGGTTATATTTTCTTCATTTTTACTGATTCTGCTTAGTTGCTCACTTGTGTCCAACACTTTGGGACCCTTTGGACTGTAGCCTGCCAGGCTTCCCTGCCCATGGGATTTTCAAGCGAGAATGCTCGAGTGGGTTGCCATTTTCCTCCTCCAGGGTATCTTCCTGCCCCAGGGATTGAATTCACATCTCTTATATCTCCTGCATTGCAGGTGGATTCTTTACCAGCTAAGCTATCAGGGAAGCCATCATTTTTACTCATTAGATTTTGTTGTTGTTCAGTTGCTCAGTTGTGTTCAACTCTTTGAGACCCCATGGACTGCAGCAAGGACAGGTTTTCCTGTCCTTCATCATCTCCTGGAGGTTGCTAAAACTTATGTCCATTGAGTTGGTGATGCCATCCAACTATCTCGTCCTCTGTCATCCCCTTCTCCTCCTGCCTTCAGTCTTTCCCCGCATCAGGGTCTTTTCCTGATTCGGTTTTAAATTTGCTATGTACATGTGTTTGATACAGTTAACTTAATATGGCATGAATGTGGAATCTTTACTTGAATCATTTGGATACTTTCTCAAGCTTTCAAAAGGAAAAGAAAAGGGTCAGGTGTAAGGAGGCCAACTGGCATAGAGTAAGAACATTTCTTTTCAGAAAAAAAATTTGAAAAAACAACAAAGTATAAAAGGAAGATAGAGGTGAGTGGTCTTAAGTAGGAGCCAGCAAATTGCAGTGTTAATTTTCTTAAGAGAAAGAAGATCTTTGCTAGTTTATCAAAATCTTCTTGTTTATCTGATTGCATAGTTATACTTCTCAGATAGTGTCTCTGAAGAGTGAATACTCCAAAAACCATATGACTGTAGTTAATAGTAATGTATACTGGAAGTTTACTAAGAGAGTAAATTTCAGGTGTGCTCACCAGGCACACAGATACATGCACACAGTGGTAACTATGTGCAGAGAAGGATACGTTAATGAACTTAACTGTAGCAGTCATCATTTCACTATGTATATGTATATGTTGTTAAAAAAAATCAAACAGGACTGAGTGGCTGACTGAGTGAGCACATGCTGAGCCCATCAAAGCATATTGTAAAACTGAAATACATGCCATTCTATTAAAAAATAATAATTTCTATATATGCATTACAAGACAAAGTACTAAGAATAGATATAACAATAATGCAAGTCATATATTAAATGCTTAATAAATCATGGACATTTTTCCATAGTAATTTTTGGATTATATAATAAAGCATAATTTTTAACCATTTCCTTATTTTTGAACGTTGAGATTATTGGCAGTTTTTCAGTTTAATAGCATAGCTGCCATGGCTATCCTTGAACTTTCTTATTGTCACATGTACCTAGTGATTATTTTAGGATCAACTGCTAGGAGCTCAAATGCTGGAGCAAAGACTATACATGTTATGCTAGCATTACATGTGTTGTGTGTTTAGTTGCTCAGGCATGTCCAACTCTTTGCAACCGTTTGGACTATAGCCCACCAGGCTCCTCTGTCCATGGGATTTTTCAGGCAAGAATACTGAAAGGGGTTGCCATATCTTCCTCCCAGGGAATCTTCCTGATCCAAGGATCAAACCCGCATCTCCTGTGTCTCCTGTATTGCAGGAAGATTCTTCACCCACTGAGCCATTGGGGAAGTCCATATGTTGGGAAGGGGACCATTTCCTCACATACTAACCAATACAGGATATCAACAGTCCTCCCTTACCCCATCTTTGCCAACTTGATTGGTGGGGGGCGGGGAAAAAAGCTCCTTTTTGCTTTTATTAGCATTTTAAAAATTATAGTTGAGATTGACGAACATCTTTTCTCATGTTTTAGCCTCTTCAGAGTGATTTTTTGAAAAGAGAAATCATGGAAGCTCAAGAAAAGAGCAGAATGTCTTCAAGGACTTTGTTTTGCAGAATCGCCCCTATTTTTGAGGAAACTTCCCAAGTTCTTAGAGTAGATGAAACTGATAAACAATAATGGGGCTCCCTGGTGGCTCAAATGGTAAAGAATCTGCCTGCAGTGCAGGAAACATAGGAGATGCGAATTTGACCCCTGCGTTAGGAAGATCCTCTGGAGAACGGAATGACTGCCCACTCCAGTATTCTTGCCCGGAGAATTCCATGGACAGGGGAGCCTGGCAGGCTACAGTCCAGTGGTCTCAAGGAGTCAGACACCACTGAGCAACTTTCAGTTTCACTTTTTACTTCCACTGGTGATGTGTAGGTTAGATATAGCTCACTCACCGTGGAAAACTCACTGCATCAGAAAGCCCTGGGGGGTTCAACAAGTTCAGACTTGCCAGGGAAACCTGGAGAATCTACTTTCTATGATTCAAGTATCTGAAGGAGAGGAGAAAAGCAGGTTCCTTTCCTCTGAGTGTGATACATTTCTTTCTTTCTTTCTTTTTTTGTTAATACATTGCTTTAATATTGTTTTCTTTTGGTTGAATTGAAATGTCTTTGTCACTTGCCTTTATGGGTACAAATAACCAGATACTGTGATTTGGCGAGAGTTAACAATAAAATTGCATAGTATGAGCCATGCTGATTTTTTAAAGTGGTCAAGTAGGGTGATTTCTTTATAAACCTCTCTGCTGTTAGAAGCTCTTACATTTCAGTCAACATGAGAATTATATTTGGAATAATTAGTAAATCCCCATCCAAATCACCTATACCATGTAATCTTTAGCAACCATAATGACTATGTAGTTACAGAGTATTTCTCCCACTTAGTAATTACAAAACACATTGGCTCTGAGAACCCCTCAGTAACTGTCCTTCCAGGCCCAGCCCCAGCGCCACCTTCTCTGTCGGTCAGTGTTTATTTTATTACTCAGTAGAAACCCCTTTGTTTTTGAGTCAGACCAGATGTAAAGTGTACTCTGAAGTTTGTCATTTACCACAGTATTCTCATCTTTGGAAGTCATGAGCAATATAATTGATAAGCATCAGACCAGCACATTTTTGTCTTGCCTTCCTCATTTATTTTTGAGATCTGTTTCAACTGCCTCCATGTAGTGATCCCTTCTTTGGAATTCCTTGAAAGTCTTGCTTGATCTGGATCACAGGTTGTTTACTTGATATCTAATATTGATAGTTATCTCTTGACATTTGTATACTTCGTGTATTCAGATGGTCCTCCATTAGCACACACATTCATCCATCAAGAATTTCACTAGCCCCTTTTGTGTGTTAGACTAAGAATAAGATGCTAGCGTAAGTTAGTGAACAAGTGATGTGGTTACTATGCTCATAGAGCTTATATCCTAGTGGGGGAGACCTATATGAAACAATTTTGAATTACTAAATGGAAACAGTGGTGATTACTATGAATGATGCTATAAAGAACTTTAAGTGTTGGACCAGCTCAGGGATGACATTTGAGCTGATGTCTTTTGGGAGAGTGGGAATTAACCAGAAAAAGGTGGGAATGGTCAGTCTTGGGGTAGAAGAACAATATATTTGACGACTCTGAAACAGCAGAGAACCTGGTCTAGTCACATGGTGGAGGATGATCAGAAAGTCCTGGGAGACTGGAGCGAAGAAAGCCACCTTCTCAGAGGGCATTGCAGAGTGTAAGGGGTTAAGGCTGGAACCAGGTTAGGATTCTGGCCTTTGGCCCAAAAGCAGTAGAAAGCTATTGGAGGGTTGAAGGCTTACCTGTGAAAGACATCAGTAAAATAGATAAATGGATACATTTGAAGTGGATCTAGCTTAATTTAGAGTTTTGAGTGTAAAGTTCTACCCTTTCAGACTCTAGGAGAAACAGCAATGAGAACACTGCCAAATATCTTCAAGTATCTCTTCAGCTCAAATACTGTGATGATGGGTATAGAACAAGGAATTTTATTTTCCAAACAACTTAAAGATATATTTCTGAGAAAAATAGAAAGAAATCTGAAGCTTTTAGGACTTTTAAGATACTATGTTTAAAGAGAAAATGATGCTTGTCTTTAAAATGTGTTAAAATGCTTAAAACATGCTACTGAGTATAGATGAAGAGTACTAGGTCCGAAAGTAATATTCCTTAGGAGAATAGAGAAGATTGTTTCCAAAAATCTTTGTTAGTCCTATAATTCTGTGAACCTGGGGTCAAATCAGTTCATCTTCCGAGTGATTGAGAAAAGGCTAGAACCCTGGTCTTCCAGCTCTGTGTCCACGTGCATAGTGTTATGTACTTAGTTCATTCATTTTTTCCCATAGATACACCTGTTTATTTAGGCAGAATCCAACTTCTCTTAGAGTTTTAGTGGCCCAGCCTCAGCATCTTACAGGAGGGTAAAATCCACAGTTGGATGCGTGCATGCTCAGTCACAGTCATGTCCAACTGACTGCAACCCCATAGACTGTAGCCTTCCAGGCTCCTCTATCCATGGGATTCTCCAGGCAAGAATACTGGAGTCGGTTGCCATGCCCTCCGCCAGGGGATCTTCCCAACCCTTGGATCGAACCCATGTCTCCTGCATTGAAGGTGATTTTTTTTTTACTATCTGAGCTACCCAAATTTGGATTCAGGAGCTGCCAAATTATTGATTTCTCTGAACAGAGCTTTGTATATGGGGATCTCTCTCTCAGGCAATATAGTGTAAACTTCCAGCATCACTTTATTCCTTGATAAGAATCAAGATCTTTCCATTAATCTTCAGATAATTAAGTATTCCTTTTACCAGGTGGAAACTTCTGTTGATTTACTATCATCTTGTCCTTCTTGATATTTTGTTCTTGGTCCTAGCTTTGCATATTGCTGCCTTTCTGTTTTTGCTCCAAATGAGTCTCACTGACCCTCTGTACCTCTTCGGTGGAGGTGGGTTCCATGGCTAGGTTCAGAGCTTAGGGAAATATTGGGCACAGAGTGTTTCCCTGTGATGGGGCCTGTCCACTGCATTTGCCTGTGGTACTACCTTGGACTTACAGAGAAGAGTGACCTGTGGCCATTGGCCACAGAGGCTCTTAATAGGATAAATTATTTATTTGCATTGTACTTCCATATCTTTTGGAGAAGGAAATGGCAACCCACTCCAGTACTCTTGCCTGGAAAATCCCATGGACAGAGAAGCCTAGTAGGCTACAGTCCATGGGGGTCGCAAAGAGTCGAACACGACTGAGCGACTTCACTCTCACTTTCACTTTCCATATCTTTACATGCTTTAGGGATGTCAGAAATACAGTGTTTCCTATTAAGGTGCCAACTAAGGAAATTCCAGGAAAGTTGGATATGATTGAATTGATTAGCAAATTACTGGGACTGTTGAAATTCAATAAGGATGTAGTTCTTCCCTCCAGTTGAGTGTTCTGGTGACCACATTTTTCTTTTTATTTACCTGGATATTAACATTAAAACTCCTAAAGTAAAATTAACGTCTAATCCCATCGAGGTGGAGAGGAGGATAGAAACATGTATGTTTAATGTTGTTTCCTAATGTTCATTTGTTGTGTATATTTTTGCATAAAATCACTGCTTATTTTGGTTTGGACAAGTATATCAAGTGAGACTCTGATATAGAGAATGGAGAAGGATTCGAAACCCACAAGCAATGACTTTAATGTGTCATCTCCAAAAACAAATAAAAGAATTTTTTGGATCTGATCAAAAATTTTTGTGTAATGAGGATTTAAAAACTCTTGCTACAGAAATCACAGTGATAATGGTCATATTTCAGCTCTTAGATATTCCCAGTGGCGTTTTTGATCTGAGATACTCCCAAAGGTGTTGATGGGATTCTGGCTACAAGCTGAGGGAGGGCAGAGTTCCTGCTTGTCAGTTGGAAAGTAAAATAAGCCTCTAAAGATGAGATACAGAGGGAAGAAATTAAGCTAAAAGCTTCTTCAAAGTGCCAGAAGGGCACAGTTCTTGCCATCTTTATTATAAAATCCTTGGCAAAGGTGTCTTCTCTGTTAACAATTTAATACTTGAAATCCTCAGATTAGATTTCAGACTGCATTCATGCAGTCTGAGCCTTTTTTTTTTCTTCTTCCTGATTTTTATCTAGTGCTGTCAGCTGCTTGTGTTTCTTAGCCTTCAGGGTTCTTTTCTCTGGGTTGCTCACCTCTAATTGGAGATTTATTAGGTGCTCTTCAGTAAGAGGGGAGGAAGGCCAAAGGAGAAGGAAGAAACTGAAAGAAGACAGCGGTGGGAGGAACAGGGGAGGGTGGAGATAAAGAGGGATAAATGAAGACGAATGCAGAGCGATGAGACAGGGCGGCTGGAATGGGAGTCACATACTAAAACCAAGCTGGTGCGAATACATGTAAAATAAGGTCTTGCGGAAGATCTCCAGCAAAAGTGGTGTAAATCAGTGATGAGTAAATTAATTGGGCAATTGTGCAAATGGGACTCACTCACTTAAACTAAGCGTAATACATCTTGGATGACTTAGAAATAATGCAACCCACAGGGCATACCTTTTAATCTACTCAAGACCCAGTAAAAAATGTTGTCACTTCAAGGGTAAAAAGGCAGAAAGGATCAGAACATTGAGTGTGTCTCTCTATTTTAAAAGTGTTAATAAGACATATTCTGAGCAATGTGCAAATTAACCAGATTCAGAAGCTTCTTTGTGATATATGAATTCAAATGGAGCCTCATGTATTCCAAATTTCTTCCCACCGACCCAAAATACACTTCTTTCAGTAGTGTTTTAAAAAGTCCTCATTTGAATAGGTTAACATGTGGAATTGCCTTAAATTGAACTGAAAGTAAAATGAGTCACTGCACGTGAACAGCTAAGTGCTGAGTGGGTGTAATCACACCAGAATCCAGTGCAGTCGATGAATGTGTTCTGGGAGCAGAGAAGAAAATTCTGACGCATGTGCTCCCTCTTCTTCATTCATGCCTGCATTCGGTCACTCACTAAATACATGTTTCATGACAGCCTACTTCACAGGAGGTACCAAGGGGCTGCTGCTTCTCCCTGAAAGAGAAACATTGGAATTTCTTGCCCTATTCTTGGTTAATTTCACTGACTCAATGGACTTGAGCTGAAGAAAACTCTGGGAGGTGGTGAAGGACAGGGAAGCCTGGCATGCTGCAGTACATGGGGTCTCAAAGAGTCGGACACGACTTACTGGCTGAACAACAAATTCTTGGTGGTAGGTATTGAGGAAGAGAAAAGAAAGTGAACACGGGGAATGGATAGAAGTCTTAGAACCTTTAGGATTCAAAGTCTGTTGTACTTTTTAAAAAATAATTAATTTTTGACTGCGCTGGGTCTCTGTCGCTTTGCACGGGCTTTCTCTAGTGGTGGCAGGCAGGGTCTGCTCTCTGGTTCTCATTGCAATGGCCTCTCTTGTTGTGGAGCATGGGCCCTAGGGCACACAGGGTTTGGTAGTTGCAGCCCATGGGCTTAGTAGTTTCGACCCTCAGGCTGTAGAGCACAGGTTCAGTATTTGTGGTGCATGGGTTTAGTTGCTCCAAGGCATGTGGAAATCCTCCCATGTCCCCTGCTTTGAAAGGTGGATTCTTAACCACTGCATCAAGGAAGTTCTACTGTTCCTTTTTTGTTCAGAAAATGGTAGCTTAGAAATGTCAAGTGTCTTAGCCAAAGTCCAGAGCTACGTGAAGTGTTGAGGATTATGTGATTGTGAACTTCTAGATTAGTACTAGGATTTCTTCCCGGGTTTTTATCTTCATGAAAGGGATTAGAGATACAACTTTTAACTGATAGGGGTTAAAAGTGGGACTAATGGCAATTAGATGGCTGTACATACGTAAATTCTTCTATTATTGGGAAAGCAAATGAATAAATAGTCTGTTCTCCAGTAAATGCTGGGCCTGAATGTAGGAAAACAGACTTAATTTAATAAAAGAAGATGCATTTTTGTATGTGATATCACAGTATGGTCATACATTTCTGTCACTGATGAGGAAAATAACATTAGTCTCGCACCATCTAACAAAGGAGCTAAACAAAGCCAAAATTCCAGGGAGTTGTGGAAAACAGTAATTTGCAAAAAGTCTTACACATAAAGAGTTATGGTATAGAACATCCAGACAAACTGATCACAATAGGTTTCTCATTTAAGAATTCTGTTATCAATAATCATAAGTTTATGTTTTCCTGTGTGAAAGAGAAGTTTTCCAAAGTCATCAAAAACAAATAACCGATGATGTTAAATTTTTTTCCACAGAGAGTTTTATATGAGAGGGCACTCTGCAAACTTTGGAAGCAGCTTGGATTTTCATTTTTCCATTGCAGAGATCAAGGAAGATAGGCCTTTAGAAGATGCATCTTAAAAGACAGAAAGAGACTCACAGACTTCGAGAACGAACTTACGGTTGGCAGGCGGTGGGTGAGGGGAGGACGGGGGGAAAGGATAATTAGGGAGTTGAGGGTGGACTTGTACACACTGCTGTAATTAAAATGGATAACTGACAGGGAACTACTGTAGAGCACAGGGAACTCTGCTTAGTGTTGTGGCAACCTGGATGGGAGGGAGTTTGGAGGAGAATGGATACATGTATATGTATGGCTGAGTCCCTTGCTGTTCACTTGAAACTATCACAGCCTTGTTAATTGGCTATATCACAATACAAAATAAAAAGGTTTTTAAAAAATCTAGAGATGATACATAGAGGGTGTCAGCAAGCTTATTACTTGTGTCAATAATATGCAGAATTTCTTTGTTTTCAAATTGCTTAGAAGATTCTAATTCTCTTTCTTTCTACATCCAGTTTGGTTTGGCCATTCATATTTGACTTCTAATGCTTTGTTTGATATAGATTCTACTGACCACAGTTTCCCTTCGATGAGAAGTTAAATAACCTCCCTCCTCATTTGTAGTATGATTTAGTTTAACCTTCCTTTGTCCCTTTTTTCTCTACTCCTCCCATCCCAATTCAGGTATCAGATCCTTTGACAGTTGTTAACCTGCCCTTCTGGGATTGTTTGGCATTAAGCTATGACTGCTGCATTTCTTCTAATAAATTAGATTCTTAAAAGAATGCTGCCTGCCAAGAAGCAAAGTCATTACATAGTGTATATTTTCAATACACTGCTATAAAAATCTCCTTAACCAAACATAATAGGCAGTTAAAATAAATTTGAAATAACTGTGTCACTTCTAAATTTAAAAATCATTAAGCTGAAGACAAGTAGTCTAATTTTGCTCTATTTCCATTTTCCTTATTCATATACTATGATACTTGCTCTATGAGATCACATATATATCATATATCTGTAGCTCATATATTTATATGCCTAAATGCACATATTCTCCAATAGAATATTATTCAAAATTGAATTTTCTTTCACAATTGAAAATTAGTTTTACAGCAATCGAACGTCCATCGGTTTTGTCAATCAGCATTCTTACTTGTCATAAAGAAAATAAAATGTACTTGGCATGACCCTTTGTAATTCCTATGTTTAGACTGAACAGTTATGTGAACAACCTGGAGGATTGTATGAAAGTGTAAATATATTTGTTTACTGTTGATATTATAGTTATTTTTACCTCATCAGTTTCAAAAAGGCATTTGAAGAGATTGGTAGGTTTAATGAAATAGAAATAAAAGTTAAGTACTAGATAAGTGAGAAAACAACTTTGAAAATTATGTATGTTCATATAGTTGCTGAGATTGTTTATAGATTTGAATCTGCAGTTCCTGGCAGCCAAGACAATGAAAGAATGTAATAATTCCTGTTTTTCAGAAAAGACAACTGGCTCCCTACTTTGATGTTGGGAGTAGAATGAGAGGAAGCGATATGTTTTGCCTAGTTCTAAATTCTTAGAAAAATGTGACACATGGGTATCTTTGGAGGGAGGGTGATGGAAGGATATACGTGACAGTGTCCTCAGTTACAGATTCCTGGGAAATTCAGCCATGAAAATTCATTATTTTAGTTCTGACATTTGATGGAAGTTCGGTGCATTGCAGTGAAACTCAAGGAGGTAAAGGCATTCTTCAGGTGACTATGGTTCATTCTAATCAGTAACCTTCTAAGGGTGTTCATATTTCATTCCAATGATCAAGAATGGGTTAGTAAGCTTGAAAAATAAGGCGAACTGGTAGGAGAGATTCTTTTAAATATTAAAGAGTCTGGTGAACTTTCTGCTCTAGATGGAAACCAGTCTACTTTCCCAGGTCAGAAAGTATAGACAAAACTGTCATTCACACCTTGAAAGTATTACTGCAGAGGGTTGCGAGTATTTGTGATGTCAGGTTTTACAACCTCATCAGGACTTTTCACTGATTATTTATTTGTTTGTTTTTTTACCAATTTAAATTGTCTATAATTCTGTTTATTTCTCCTGACCCAATGAATTGATTTTGTGGACCTACTGGTAGTCTTTGGATACCTCCAAAGTTAATTATTTACTCCTGTAACAATATTTATTGACGTTTCCCCTTATGCCAGGCATTATGCTAGATTTGGGGAATCTAGCAGTCAGGTCATCCTTGCCTTCGGTGAGTCGCTAGTCGAGTTCAAGTTCCCCTGCTATCTGAGCGTAGAGCATTCCTATGAACACTCTCGTTAAGTCCAAATGGCATAAAGAAGTAGTTACCTTAGGACACATCTTCCTAACACATGCACAACATAAGTCGAGATGAAGCACACATACTCAGAGATACGGTTGAAATCTCTGAAAGCTGGACGCAGAGGCGCTGACTGTAGTTCCGGGGGAAGGAGCCGGTCAGGGCCCTTCTTGCTGCACGACAAACCCCGAAGGCTATTTTTGCTTTCCAACTTTGTTTGTAAAAGTGAAAAATCCTCTTTGGATTTCATTCTGTTAGCAGATATAGGTAGTGACATGAGTCTTTCCTAAAAGTGAAGTGGTATCAAGCAAACTTTAGAAAAGGAGAGGATAAGTGTACTCCGGTTCTTTTATGTTTTAAAACTTTTTTATTTTGTATTGGGGTGTAGCCGATTAACAATGAATGTTGTGATAGTTGCAGATGGATAGCAAAGGAACTCAGCCATACATGTATCCATTGTCCCTCAAACTCCCTTTACACCCAGGCTGCCGCCTAACACTTAGCAGAGTTCCATGTGCTATGCAGTAGGTCCTTGTTGATTATCCATTTTAAATATAGCAGTGTTGTCCTTTGGTTCTTAAATCTTTTGTTCATGTCATGGGACATATACGGTCATTTTATCTGCACAGAGTTTCCTTACTGTAAGTCTTTACCACCTGCTCTGTGTTCCCACCAAAATGTGTGTGTGAAAGTATGGTCTTACTCAGTATCACTCACCAATGGGACTTTCGATCTTAGAGTTTCTTAACAATTGTGTAAAAAGTGTGTGTATATTTCAAGAGTCAGAAATGATTAAGATGTTTCAGGAAGCACCCCTCAGCCCCAATATCTTAGACATGTCACCAACTCAGCAAATATGGTATGTTTCTTTCTTTTAAAAAAATACATTTCATAAAGTAGAATAGTAGTAGCTAGTTTGAACTTCGAAATGAAGGATGAAATACATGATTGGGATGGAGATTATCGTGGCTTTCAATTACTTCCTTTTTCTTTAGTTCTGGTTGTGAGATGGTTACCTTCTAGTCAGAGAAGGAATTTAAAAATGCTCTGTGAGTAGATGGTCTTAAATTGCTCACTTTATGTTATGCCACCTAAACCCAAGTGAAGTGAAGTGAAGTGAAGTGAAAATTGCTCAGCTGAGTCTGACTCTTTGTGACCCCATGGACCGCAGCCTGCCAGGCTCCTCTGTCCCTGGAATTCTCCAGGCAAGAATATAAGCCCAAGTGGTGCCCCCCTCTAAATGAGAAGAACTCTTACTCACCGGCATGCAGTGTTCTGTTACGGCTTCCCCAGTAGCTCAGCAGTTAAGAATCTACCTGCAGTGCAGGAGACATAGGAGATGTGGGTTTGATCCCTGGGTTAGGAAGATCCCCTGAAGGAGGAAATGGCATCCTACTCCAGAATTCTTGCCAGGGAAATCCCATGAACAGAGGAGCCTGGCAGGCTACAGTCCATGCGGTCACAAAGAGTCAGACACGACTGAGTGACTGAGCATGCAGCATTCTATTCACAGTAGAAATATACCACCGTGGTCAAGCACTTCATGGGTAACAAAGCTCCATCACAGACACATTATGTTCATTTTTCAGACACCATTGTACATGTTATTCTGTCTTCTGCTTAGCAGGCACCTTCATATCCTTCAAGAATTCACACCCATTGTGCAAAGGCCTCTTGAGAGCCCTTTCTGAGCAGATAGAGGATCTCTTCCCTGATCTTGCACAATCTTCTCTGCTTACCTTATTATAGCACTGATCTCATCCACTTGGTTTTTCACATTAGTATCTCCCCCTTAGACTGTGAACAGAGAAGGCAATGGCAGCCCACTCCAGTACTCTTGCCTGGAAAATCCCATGGATGGAGGAGCCTGGTGGGCTGCAGTCCATGGGGTCGCTACGAGTTGGACATGACTGAGCGACTTCACTTTCACTTTTCACTTTCATGCATTGGAGAAGGCAATGGCAACCCACTCCAGTGTTCTTGCCTGGAGAATCCCAGGGACGGGGGAGCCTGGTGGGCTGCCATCTATGGGGTCACACAGAGTCAGACACGACTGAAGCTACTTAGCAGCAGCAGCAGACTGTGAAAGGGAAAGAAAGCTGTGTTCTTTATTTCATTTCTCGGTGATTCCTAAGTGAATATTCGGGAGGCTCTGCAAATGCTGGTGGAATAAATACTGAGTGGTGTGGTGGTTAGGAGAGCTCAGCCACTGCCCTTAGGGCAGTGTTCAGTCAGTAGTAACTCAGAGTAAAACTTCCTTGGTGGCTCAGACCATAAAGAATCTACATGCAATGCGAGAGACCCTAGGTTCAGTCACGGGGTCAGAAAGATCCCCTGGAGAAGGGAATGGCAACCTATACTCCAGTATTCTTGCCTGGGGAATCCCACGGACAGAGGACCCTGGGAGGCTACAGTCCATGGGGTCACAAAGAGTTGAACATGACTTAGTGACTATCACTGACTGACTGACAGAGTGAAACTTAGATCTTCTAACTCCCCATTTTTACCAGTTTATTTGGTTTTTCAGTTACTTGGGAAAAGCTTACTCATCTGAAGACCAGCCATCCACCATCTGATTCATATTATTCTACAGAAATGTCCCATGGTAAATGTGAAAGATGAAGGACAGTTCTTTGTGAGTCAGACTGAGGACATTTCAGTTCCATCCCCATGCCTGAACTCTATTGCCACGTGAAATGACAAGTTGGTGTAAGATACATGAATGTTAGAGCATTTCTTTGACCCTGAATATCTTTTCTCCCAGTCCCACTTGGCACGTTGCCTGTCATCCTGTGAAAGTATGCACTGTTGTGTCCATCTCAGGGTGATCATTCCTTCCACGTCCTTTTTGCCATCAGAGCATCTGGATGGTTCCCACCACACCCGCCCGCCTTCGCCCTCAGTACACTGTCCTGCTGAAAATCAGGTGCCTTCATTATAGTATGCTCTAATGACAGTGTTGCATGTGTAATATTCTGTTTACCTCTCTTGGAGCACTGGAATTTGAATGACCAGTGGATTGAAGCTCTGCATGGTGGAGTGTTAGATGTTGGATGCAGACCGTAAAAGAAGATGCTTGCAGGCCAGAGACGTTCCTGGCATTCCTAAAACTACCCTGCTGGGGACTATTCCAACCTGTGATTAACAGACCTTAGGTACTTGCTAGTTAGCCTCCACACGCCGCAGTAGGGTATATATATGAGGCACAGTGCAGTGTTTATGTGAGAATAATATAGATTATTTGAATCCAGGCTGCAGAACCTACCTGAAAATGGGTTTTATAGTTTTGTGTGATTGCCTTTTCTTTGTGTTTGCATAGAAGGCATTACGTAGCTGGAAGATGATGGCAATTATAATTTATTATGCTGTAATTGTTACCTAAATGTTTTTGAATAAGCAAAAATCACATCTGTTTAGGAGTAAGTTGCACAGCAAGAGAATTCCCTTTGAAATGAATGCCGTGTTCTCATATTCTGTAACTGTACACATAAAACAACATATTTATTTCCCCACTGAGTCCATTACATTCCCAAGTCAAACTGCATCCTCTCTTCCCTTCCCATATTAAACCCTTTGATTTAATGGAGGTTTTAACTACTGGTTCTTTAGGGAATTTTCAGTAGGCTTTGCACAGATTAGGTTATTGGAAAGTATAGTTATTTGCTTGTAAAGTGGCAGTTCTGTGTCAAAATTGATTTTCTCTGGAGCTGCAACAGTAAAAAAGATAAGCTTCTGCTTTGCATCCAAAATGCCCTGATGTTCCTACCATGATAGTTTTCCCCTTGCTTCTTGCTCAGCACCATTTGGTTGCAGGCTGGTTTGGACAGGCGCATATGAGCACATGTAGCCCAGAGGATTCTGATATCCAATGGTGATAATAGACAAGGCCTCTTTTCCATTCTGGTTGCCACTGGTCTGTGACAGCTAGTGTTCTGGGCATGGTGAACATAGTGTTTCTTCCCTTCTCCATTAAATAGGAATTGCATAAGCCCAGAATGGCTTTGTTTGTTCCACAGAAATGGAGCAGTTGAAATAATTGCCTTGCCATGCCCAAGCTAACAGAATTTATCTGCCATTATGGATCTGGAAGACATCTTCAAAAATAAGTTTACTCCTCTAAATTTACTAGACTACTCACTTAGAAATGACTTCACTGTGTGAAAGAGAACAGTCATAGCTGGTGGCATAACCTACCTAGAAAAGCTTTGATAGCTAGAAAGATGAAGGGTGAAGTATATTCTCCCTGCTCATAAAGTAGAATTTGAATATATGAAAATGATAGGCAAGCTTATTTTATTTTTTATGTCCTTGCTGCAAGTTTGGGATCAAGATGGGCTTTAATCACTGATCTTATGTTCTTTCATATAGCGTATATCCATCTATCTGGTGGCCGCCAAGAAAGTATCTTACTCTGGTCAGAGTCAGACTGGTGACTAAGATTTATCCATCCATTCTTCCTTAGCCCTGGTGGAGGCCACATACTTGAGTATCACTTGGGTATATTGTGCTCTCTATGTTGTTCTAGGATGCTGATTTCTACAACTCACTTCTTAAATGTTTTAAATTTTTCATGCTTGTTGCATTGGGTCTTCATTGCTGCCCATGGGCTTTCTCTAGTCGTGGCAAACGGGGACTGCTCTTCGTTGCAGAGCACAGGCTTCTTACTGTGGTGGCTTCTTTATAGCGGAGCACAGGCTCCAGGCACATGGGCTTCAGTAGTTGCAGTACACAGGCATGTAGCTGTGGCATGCGGCTTTAGTTGTTCTAAGGTGTATGGAATCTTCTCGGAGCAGGGATTGAACCCGTGTCCCTTGCATTGGCAGGTGGATTCCTAGCTACTGTACCACTACGAAAGTCCTACTGTTCACTTTTTAAAAAGAATCTCAGTTCTGTCTCAGGTCAGATGCCCTTGATAGAATTTTGCTTTTTTTTGTTGTGTTCTGAGCTTGGAGTTTCAATTTGCAACCTGAATACCTCTGCAAGCTGAATGTTTCATGCAGTTAAGTCTTGGTCTCTTGACTTTGATCATCAAAATGTTACTGGGTTGCCTTTGTCTCCAACTCAGCTATTGCAGCTTCTGAGTCTGGCTTTCATTACCGGCTCGTAGGCGTGACCCCAGTTCATCTTCATAAGATCTGAGCTTTCCTTAAGGTGCTGGTCTCAGGTGTGGATGGATCTGTGTAGGTGTAAGACTTTAGGCTTGGAAGGATTAAGAAGAACACCAGCCAGGTTTCACTATTTTTCAAGTTTTATTTGGTGGCCTGATAGCTCACAATATAGATTTTTTTTAAAAATTTATTACAGTATAGTTCATTGACAGTGTTGTGTTTCTTTTGTATGGCAAAGTGAATCAGTCATACATATACACTTATCCACTCTTTTTAAGATTCTCTTCTGGTATAAGTCCATATACAGATTTGAAATATTGAATCAAGACTCCTAGAATTTTAGTTTATCTTTGTTCTAGCTCTTTCATTATAGTTCATTCACACCATCCCTCTATTCAATTCTTGTATCCAGCAAACCACATGATAGTTAACATACACTCTTGATAACTTCTAGTGTTTTAAACACTGGGGATAGGAAAAAAAGAGTAAGACATGTACCTTACCTTTGCAAATGAGAAAACTAAAGCCCTAAGACAATTTGCTGTTTGCTGAGTGAGCCATGAGCTAAGATATGGCAGAGTGAAGACAAGAACCCATTTCTAGAGTGATCTTCTCCCCTCTATGTAAGTCAGCTCTCTTGGGTCTTTAGGACTCCTGTCTTCAAACTGCTCATAGTAATAGATTTCAGTTCAGCAAACATTTGTGTTTTGGGAGTATCACGTGGGTGAAGAATTAGAGAAAGCTGATGGAAACAGAATAGCTTTCACGTTTAAGTTCCTTAGATAACCTGTCTGTTGTTTGCCAAGCATTCAGGTATTCTTATTTATTACAGTAAAAGTGAAAAGTATCTAATTAAAAAATTTGAAAGACACATGATGTATAATGAAGAAAATTAATGTAATAATCATTCTACTACTCTTTTTATATTTCCTTTGAGTAGATAAAATGAAGAACAACTTTATCAGCATATTCTATATATAGTTTTGTGTCCTGCCTTTTTTGTTTAACATTATGTAATCAGCGTTTTCCCACATCATGAGATATTTTTCCAAAACATAGTAATTAATAAATATATGTTCTTTCAAAGTACAAGGTTTACTTAACTATTTTTGTGTATGTATTTAACTTTATTTTATATTTAGATTTTTAAAATAATTTTTTACCCTATCACTATTACAAATGATGCTGAGATGAATCTCCTTGCAATAAGCCATTATAGATATCATCATTATTTCCTTAGGACAAATTCCTGTGAGTGCTATTGCTGCATCAAAGGCAAAGAATGTATTAAGGCTGTTGATGTGTATTGCCCTGGGTTTACATTTAACCCTTCCTTATGTCATTTAGAATTCAAAGCATCGAATCCTTATCTGAATTGCACCAAAGTATCTAGTATCTTGAGCTTAGGGAAGAATACTCTTTGGCCAAATATTAGCCACAGAACTGCTTTCTCAGAACAGAGTCTGCCTGCAATGCAGGAGACCCGGGTTCAATCCCTGAGTCAGGAAGATCCCCTGGAGAAGGGAATGACTACCCACTACAGTATTCTTGCCTGGAGAATTCCATGGACAGAGAAGCCTGGAGGGCTACAGTCCATGTGGTTGCATAGAGTTGGACACAACTGAGTAACTAACACTTTGGTTTTCCAGTGGTCAAGACTCCAGGCTCCCAATGCAGGGGGCCCAGGTTTGCTCCTTGGTCCGGGAACTAGATCCCACCTGCCAATACTAAAGATCTCACATGCCGCAACTAAGACCTGGCATAGCCAAATAAATAAATTTAAAAAACAAAAACAAAACTGCTTTACAGCAAAGAGGTCTCCTTCACAGCTCAGCTTCCTATTGAGGGAGGTTTCAGAGAAAAGATAACATTTCAGCTAAGTCTTGCGGTAGTTGAAGCTCAAGAACTTGGAGTTGTGAAGAGGAAGTTGAATTTTCCTAGCAGAACAAACAGGGTGTTCAGAGGGAAGATTTTATTAAAACTATACAGAATTTACAGTGCCTCTTTTCCAGTGGAATAGAATATTCCATTGGTTAGAGTATTTTGAACCTAAGAAATATTTTTTCAACCCAGATCTTCTCTAGCACATCAGTATTTCAGACTGATCAGTGGGCAGTCTCCAGTTAAATCAGACAGGGATGAGGGAGCTCAGAAATGGGGGTAGAATCTCCTTTTCTCAGCTTCTCTTGAACTTCCCTGTGCAGATCCTGAGACACACCTGTGAAACCCACGGCCTCTTTAAATGTCAAATTTAAAACCAGTTAGTCCAGTTTGAAGTTGAGAACACAGAGACAGAACATGACTTCCTCCAAGTCAGAACTGGTTCCAGAATAGTAGCCCAGTGCTTTTTCTCTGCCCTAAAGGAAATATTCCAGTGCTTTTACCCATACATACTCCTGTGCAGGTTGAAAGCTTATTTTTACTTTGCTAGGTTATGTGTTGTTGGAAGACCTCAAGAGATTAGTGTATGTATTAACTTATCTATAAGATGTTTCCTCAATCCATATGAACCATGTCTGACTGAGACTCAAAGGATCTATTAAATTATATCCAGATTCCTATTAAATCACAGCACTAGCAGGAATACCTGGGCTCACCTTCTCCTTAACCCAAATTAACACCTGCTCTTAGTGGTCTCAAACCTAAGGCAGGTTCCTAAGGTGAACAAGCGACTGGGAAGACAAGAGAGAAGAAATTAAAATAAATGATAGAGTGACCTTCTCACACCACTCATGGTTTCTCAATTAACCAAGAGCCAGCCAGCTTCACATTGCCGTTCTTTCAGTAATAGGTTTCACCCTCCCTTTTAATGCCAGCCCACATGGGTGCACATGCAGACACACACTTTGCTAATCAGATTGGCAGCAAATAGAATTAAAGCATTAAGGCAATTAAGCAATTCTTAGATAACATTTGATCAGTTCAAGGAAAATGCAAATCATGCTTCTTTTAGAGAAATAAGTTGATGAAAAGTCATTTTGCGTTCCATAATCTTCATTAACTTTTCTTCCAAATAAAGATTGCCATGTTTTAGGCTTTGAGCTGCACAGATGGAATGAAATTTTTTCACTTTTTTGCTCCACTCTGTTCATCCTTTTGTCACACATCACGTTTTTCTGCCTCCACACTCTTTTGGCACCTTTAGGTAGACTTACCTCCAGCGTCTTCTTCGTGCCTGAAGGCAACCTTTGTTAATTTCCTCTGACAGGTGATGATGACTCATGTGTCAAACACCTCCTCAGACCTTCCGTTCAGACTGCATCCTGGCAGCATTCTGAAATGATCACGGTGGGCTACTCTGCTGTATATGGCTGCGGCTCCTTCCTCTCAGATCCCTGAGTTCAAGGTCTCTACTTTCTGACACACCTGTGGGAAACACAGTGCTGCTCCCCAGAATAGGTGCTTGAAAGTGAGTGTGCGGGCTTTGCATTTCCACTGCTGGGTTTGTACGAGGCATCACCGAGGGCGCAGTCTGCACTTGCTGCTGGGTTCCACACCCTCATCGAGAAAGTGAGGAGCCGGCCACTTGCCCCTATATCCTTCACCCCAGACCCTTTTCTGCTGTATCTCCAGTTTCCAAACCCGGTGGGCGGTCATCAGTTAAGGAGTCTTAAACATATTTGTATTTATTTATTTATTTATTTATTGTATTTTATTTTTTTTTACTTTATTTTACTTTACAGTACTGTATTGGTTTTGCCATACATTGACATGAATCCACCACGGGTGTATACAGTATGTCCAGTGTTTGGCTTAAGGAGGTTTTGTTTTTGTTTTTCTGGTTTGATTTGTTTTTCAGTCTTTCTATTTGATTATAATGAGCAGCCAATCTTTATAAGACTTGAGTCTGGGGCCATGTTGGTCCCCCTACCCCCACCCCATAAATTAAAGACTGAAACAGAGATGACATATAATCTGTCAATGATATAAAAATCACTTGGGTCCAAAAGATGTTACGATTTCCTTCCTTATAAAGGAAAGGTCTTACATGTCAGGTTATTTTTTTCGACCCCGTGGACTATATAGCCCACCAGGCTCCTCTGTCCATGGGATTTTTTTTTTTTTCAGGCAAGAGTAGTGGAGTGGGTTGCCATTTCTTCTCCAAGGGATCTTCCTGACCCAGGGATCAAACCTGAGTCTCCTGCATTGCAGGCTGATTCTTTAACACTGAGCCATGGGGGAAGCCCTCTGTCAGGTCATTTTATACATAGACACATACACACAGATATAGCATGCTGTATCATGCAGGTGTATATATGTCTGTATGTTTTTTGTGTGTTTTAATGTTTTAGAGGCGAGTCAAATATGAGAGGCAGTTGTTGAATAACATTGTAGCCTAGGACATTATATTAATACATCTCCTTTTCCGTGTTAAAATAAAGTATTGTAACAAACTCTCATCCAGCAGGACACCTGCCCTTGCTGGGCCTGTCTGCAGACTTTTATGAGTGTTAATATATACACTAAGGAAGGACTTCCCTGATGGCCCAGTGGTTAACAATCCACCTTCCAATGCAGAGGACATATGTTCAATTTCCTCATCAGGGAACTAAGATCCCACGTGCCACAGGGCAGCTAGAGCCTCTCGCTGCAATGAAGAGCCAATGGAGCCAAAATAAATTAAATTTAAAAAAAATACAGGAAAAAATGTAAATTCTTTTCAGGAATGTCACCAGTGTCTGTTCAGTACAAAGCAGCCTTGCATGCGTGCTGAGTCATGTCCGACTCTTTGAGACGCTGTGGACTGTAGTACGCCAGACTCCTCTGTCCAAAGGATTCTTCAGGCAAGAATACTGCAGCCACGCCCTCCTCCAGGGAATCTTCCCAACCCAGGGATCAAACCCATATCTCTTACATCCCCTACATTGGCAGACGGTCTCTTTACCACTGGTGCCACTTGGGAAACCCACAAAACAGACTTGAAGTTTAATAATTCACTAGCCACTACGTGGGAGTGGAGAACACATCTTTTTAACATTTTTTGGGTTCTGATGAGCTACTGTTGAAGCCATCAAGCCAAAGTGCCACCAGTGTCTTAGGGAAGAGTGATATTTTGTGAAGCAGTTAAGCTCAGTGTTCCAGGAAATGCTTGTCATCTATTTGTTGCTGTACACATGGGCTAAGTCTTTAGAAAGACTTCTAGGGTGCACTTGTGGAAAGTAGACACATAGTGTCCTCAGCAATATCATAAAACCATATTTATTTGGTAAAGAAATAAGTGAGATTATAAAGGATCTTGGAAAGATCGAAAGGGGAAGTTTAATCGTTTTGTGTTTAACTGGCTCTAAGAGAAGCAACTTTTTAAGTTCTTAAAATTCTGATGGTTGGTCTTCTTTCATTAAATTTGTCCTCAAAAATCTTTTAGCTGTTAGTTAGAATTGCATTTTGGACTTAAGGATAATTCTGTATTCCTTTTTTTAAAAATTATGTATATGAGCATTTAGATTTTAATTCAAACTGAAGTTTTCCATAGGTTGGTCTAAATTGCATTTTATTTGTGTGTGTAGTTGTAGTCATACTAATTTACTGGAGTATGAAGAAGGGAGGGAAAGTCAGCCAGTGTATTACATTTCTGTTCACAATAATTTCCCGATGAATGTTTGCTTAAATGAGGGAATCGTAGATGTCAAAGACTATTATTATTGGTTATGAGTATATGAAAAGTTTATCTTTCATTTTATAATTTGGTATCAAATTTCAGACTCGGAACTTCTTTTGTTTAATTTTTACACGTCTTAGCAACATGAAGCATTTCAGTATGTGTTGTTCTTTCTTCCTGAGTTTCCATGGCTCAAGAGTTTTTTGTTTTAAAATAAAGTAGAAAAAGAAACTTAGTCATCTTCCTGAACTTGTAAAGCTGAGCCTTTGAGAACATGAGACATTTGTGAGCTTCTAAAGAGGAGACGTTGTGTTTTCTCTACTTCTGCCTCCGCCCTACCTACCTCTCCACGATACTATAATTTTATAATTAGTTCTGTCAATATAGGTAATATTAGGCTTCCATTTTTAAAAAATTTCTTAATGGATGGTGACATTCAGATACCATCATACATTGTAAACCATCTGCCATACCAATTCCCTAAAGGAGAGATTGACAGACACTTCTAATATTTATTTATGGAGCTCCAGTGTTTGAACGACACCCTGGAAACCAAAGGCATCGATTAAGTTTATAGACCCCACAGTAAGTCAGTTATGCTAAACTGCACTGAATTCTATAACTTGTTTTGGTGTTTTAGTCACTAAAGAACACCGTTACCTTCAAATGTATATAATTACAACCGCCTGTATTCTTGAGTTAATTTAATACATCCTTTCCCTGCCCTTCCTGTCTTCTCAGACTTGATTTCTTTCTGTCCCCTCGCCAATGTCCTCCCCATCATTCATTCATCCACCCCTGTGCAGTGCACTTTCAGTAATTAAACCGCCAGACTGCCTTAGGTGTTTGTTACTTCAAAGAGAGCTGAACCGGGGTCCTTGGTTAAGAACACAGATGATATTGGTCAGTCCAGTCCATCTTGGCTCATCCTTTTTGTGTCCACAGCCTGACTTTCACTCTCCAGGAAGCTCCAAGAGAGAGTTGTTGGGGGAGGGGGGGGGTGCTGTGAATGAAGGAGTTGGCTGTGTGTCTGCCCACACACTCGTGGTAACTCGACCCTAGTCTCAAGATGTTTCTTTTAGCCATCATTTCCATCCTGTGCTAATATATCCTTCCTCTTCACAAACTATCTATGAGCCCAGACCTTGATGAACAATTTTCTGTGAGCTCCCCTGTGGCTGTAGGTTTATCAGTAAAGCTGCTTTCGTGTAGGGGTAGATTCTTTGGGGGCAAAATGCTTCTTTCCTTGAGTTCAAGGAAACCTCTGTGACACTCACTCCACATGGTAAAGGACCCTGCAGCGCTTGCGTCCGTAGTCACGCTGCCAAGTGCCCTGTGCAGGAGCAGGCAGGCTAAGAGCCGCCACCCGCAGGCCTCCCCTCTCGCTCCCCCTCTGCACCTTCTGGGCGTTAGTAGAGGGTCACAGAGTTAGTGCTGCCTCCCCTCCATCTTATCAGGCTGGTGGCTCTCCTGTCCTTGTGAGGCTTCTGACCTTCCTGTGATGCCCTTGCTCCTCTGCCCTCCTCCCACCACCAGGGGCCCCAGAGATCTGTCATGGGCTCGCCGTAATTGCTTGTTCAAGGACAGATGCAGTCCCTGCAAGGCAGATTGGTGATCCCTGAGTGAGTCCCACCGGGCAGAAGGGAGCTAAGGTTGATTTAGCAACCGGCAGCTGCTGCAGTGGTGCACAGACACGCGCACACGCACACACAGTCCTGTTGCATCTCCCAGGGCATCCCATAATCACTGCTCTGACTTCAGGGGGTTTCCTTTGGCCACACTGCTCTTGTTTGATTTGCTTGCCCAATAACTCAGAGGAAAGACACAGACTCTATCCATTCTAAGCCCCTTGTGGTGTACAGTAGTTTTAAATGGAGCACACCCCAGAGAAGGCTGTATAATTCAGAGATTTATAAAGGTCACCTTATGGCCCCCATTTCCTCTCTAAGAAATGAGCCCTTCCATCTGCATTGCACATGGGTCCTTATTGCCAGAAGGACTTTATTGGTATCCTATCCTAGAACCTTCTTTTCTTCCCTCTTCTCAAAGGAAAAAATACAAAACTCTTTTTTGTCCTCATCTCTTCTTTTTGACATACATACTGCCATTTGCTGTTTCTCTGGGGATGTGTGACACAGGAAGGGGCGACATAGAGGGCTTCTTCCTGCTCTAACCACACTTTGTTACTGGGCCCCGTCTCTCATCTCTCGCTGCTCTAGAGGTGACGTTCCCCAGCCCAGCATGGCACCCTCCTCGGAGCTCTGGGCACGGCATTTTGGTTCCTCCCTGCAGTTCCATGCCCATCACTACCACTGCAGACATCTGCTACCACTTCCTGCCTAAAGCAAGGGAATCCCAGCAAGTCACCCTGTGAGCAGCAGCAGGGGTTCCTGTTCTCACTCGGCATTATCCCACTGTGTCTCCTTTCCTAGACTGTTAGCATAAAACCCTGGAACTTTATAGCAGGATGGAAGCTTGAAGTGTTTGTCACCCCAATTAACAAGTGAAGAAACTGAGGCCTAGGAACCATGGCTAATAGTGCTTCCTTGGCTGCCAGTTCCGATTTCACCAGCTCCGAACTATACCTCAGCATACCTTGGGGGGTATGTCTTTTAAGGGGATTTGTCCCACAGCAGGCAGAGTTGCCCTGGCCACAGTGAAAAACCCATGAACTTTTATTTGGGGTGTGGTGCTGTGTCTAAAGTTGGAAAAGTTTGAAGATGCTCAGTTCTGAGTTGAGTGTCTTTTGAACATCCCCTCCAGACTTATGACAGAGAAGCACAGAGGAAGGAAAGCTGCTGTGGTGAGAGCAAGGCTGATTCCTTTAAAAAAGGTAATACAGAAAGGCTGTCTTTTAATAGAAATTTTGGGTTTGCTGATTTAAAGCAGCAACATAGTTGCATTCTAGAGATTTTAGAAAATGTCAAAGAAAAAATTGCACTTCTAATAAAACTAAGAGGTGATCACTCTTACCATTTTAGGATATAAGCACTTTAGTCTTCCTTCTTTCAAGGTCATTAAAAATTTTCCATAGCTTGATTTTTAATGACTGCACAGTATCCTGTTATATTGATAATGTCATTATTTGTCTAACCTGTTTTTAAGTATTTGAGTTATTCCAATTCATCATCATTATTATTATGAAAAATGTTTTAGTGATTATGTTTTTGAATACATATCTCCTTGTGAAATTGTTCAGTAAAAGACAAGGCACTCTTTTCAAAAGGTGCTCTCGGTTGTCACGTTTCACTTCAGTGTCCCGGTTTATGTTGCATCAGTGACAAAGGAAGGTGCCCACTGAAGAGTCAGTGCTTTCCCTTTGTTTAAAAGATGTTTCACCATATAAAAATCAGTCCTTATGTATGATTTATAATAATGTTCATCCACATCTTTGCATTCATAAAAATAATGAATTTGGATTCTCTGCAATTTTCGTCTTAGTAAAAAGGCACAGGTTCAGTAAGAAAGTCTGCTTGGAATTGTATTGAGTAGAGAAACATTGTTTAATTTCTTTAGTTTGTGACAAGTAACACACAAACATTAATTAAAAATTTGTTCAAATTTTTAATAATGCAGAGATTTTGGTAGTATAATTTAAAAATCAAGCCACCTATGCTGATCTTCTTAGAGATGACCCTCTGCAAGAAAGACAGACTTTAACCTATACTGTGCAAACATAGAGCAAGTTTCTAGTTTTCTGCCTTTCACACTGCTGCTGCTGCTGCTGCTAAGTCACTTCAGTCGTGTCTGACTCTGTGCGACCCCATAGACGGCAGCCCACGAGGCTCCGCCGTCCCTGGGATTCTCCAGGCAAGAACACTGGAGTGGGTTTCCATTTCCTTCTCCAGTGCATGAAAGTGAAAAGTGAAAGTGAAGTCACTGAGTCATGTCCAACTCTCAGCAACCCCATGGACTGCAGCCTACCAGGCTCCTCCATTCATGGGATTTTCCAGGCAAGAGTACTGGAGTGGGGTACCAAAACCTCAGAAAATATGTGTAAGTCCATTGGATATATATTGTCAGATTTGGGGATATTCGTAATAAAAGAGTCACAGTGTAAGTGTAAAACCAGTAAGCAGAAGAGCACTGACTACATAATGAAGGATTCAGGAAGGATCAGACAACCTAGGCCAAACGAAATAAATGACCACAAAATTTAGGCTAAGTTTCTTGCGGCTTGTACAAAACATGGGAATTCATGTTTATTTTTCCCCTTTATAGCTTGCGTTGTATCATGTACTGAAAGGAAATACTAAAGTTTATCAGAACCAAGAAATGTTTCTTTGTCACTAAACATTGAGAAGAAATTGTAAGGAGACTTAAAACAACAGACAACAGATAGTATAATTCACAGGACTTGCAGAGAGAAAGAGAGCTAGGGAAGAAAGAAAGAAAGGAAGGAGTCGGAGAGAGATGGGTGATCCTTGTTCACCATTTTGTCTGTCAATGTGAGCTCAAGGCATAAAGTTAGACGTTAGGTTGTGGGTAGAAGACATTGCTGAGAGTAGCTGGACCTACCAGGTGTGCGTGTCTGTGGAGGTTTGATTAGATATGAGATAGAGCCTGGAAAAATCTACTGCATGATCCTGAGACTGGTGATTCTCAAACTTAGGTCCATCAGGGATGTCCTTGGTGGTCCAGTGACTGACTCTGTGCTCCCAGCACAAGGGGTCCAGGTTCAATCCCTGGTCAGGAAACTAGATCCCAGGCTCTGCTAGTAAGAGTTTGCTTGCCATCACTAAAGATCTCGCATGCCTCAACTAAGACCCAGCACAGCCAAATAAATAAGTAATATATATATATATATATATATATAAACACTTAACTCCATCAAAACATGTACCTCCATCAAAACACAATTTTCCTGTGTGCTAAGACTGAGCTATTTCACCATCAAATGACTGCTGCCATTTTTCCACTGAAAGATTGGGGAAAAAAAAGAACAAGTAAATGAGTAAAATTATTTTAGATATGTGTTTTTCTAATACATATTTCCAGTAAGCCATGACTTCTTACATAATCAGGTAACAAATACCAAAAGACACAACTGTTAACTCTGGATTAAAAAAAAAAAAAAAAAGAAGCAATGTTTTGAGGAAGACACTATCTTTCATTTGCTTTTTTAAATATGTAATATAATTGTGTATTTTATGAGTAAAATTGTTCCTATTTTATATAACAAACATATTAGGCTTTAATGAATATTCCATAACCATTAACACAGAGTAGCACATGATTTCCAGGTGCTCTGACACATGAATTGGTCTGAAAGCCTTGCTGAGCATCACTGCTGGGTCTGGATGTACAAATATCCCTGATGGTGACTGGAAAGCTCTCCATCGGCTCCTGACCTTATAAGCAGGATCAACAAATCTGCTACATTACTTATAAAAAAGAAAGACCTCAAATGCATTCTTGTCCTCACAAAGGGCTTACACCAATGCTTGCAGGTAGTTATTTAAAAGTATAAGCTTGTGTGTCCACTAGACTCTTATGTGTCAGACATATGCTCTGAGGTTTACATCCAGTATTTGTAAACCTTACCACAGCCTTGCAAGATAGAGGGCATATCCTCCATCCTTCCTCAGTGGGGAAACTGAGGCATAGAGAGTTTAAGTGACTTAACCAAGATCACAGGGTTAAGAATAACAGCAGAGCAGCTTAAGTCTCTTCTCTTCACCTGCCTTAATTCCTCTCTGAGTACTGCCTTGCAGTAATCAGGATTTCCAAAAGCAATTTTGGGTCTGCACAAATACTTGAACAGTAACTTAATTGAAGTTAAAATAAAGGATTGAACTTAAAGGATTGAACTTAAATTGAACTTAAAGTATATAACCTTGGCCTTGACATATTTTTAAGGAGTTAACAACTTAAAAACAGCAACAACAACTGTGTTTACCTTTGAACATAACCACATCCTAAAGAGTCAATGAGCTACTCACAATACGTCCCCTGGACAAGTAAATAAAGAAATCTAAATAAGTAGTTTAGTCTTCTCTGTCTGCATGCTGCTAAAAATAATGTTTTGCTTTGACATAGAATTTTTGAGTTTTAGATGAGATATTATATCTAAAGCCTTTAGTTTAGCAACATAAATGCTTCATGTTTTGATGTCCATAACCCATGGGCCAAAAGTCACGTCTGTCAATTGAGGGAGTAATAATTACAACAGATGAGAGGTTTTTACTTTCAGAATCTCCTGCTTTGAATCTTTGAGGAACTATGTTTCACTGTCTTTGTTGATTTGTGTCCCCAGTATAGTTATTTCAAAAATAATGTTTTGAAAAGAACCTAAAATATATTTATTTGGGTAAAACTCAGTGAATATTTATTGACAATGATTGAAACTTAGATCATATTTATCTCAGGCTGATTTTTGCCAAGCTTTAGTTAACTTTAAGACTTTAAATAAGAATTGTGTCTGACTTGAGCGACTGAACTGACTGAACTGAGACCCCTGTGCATCAGGGCCTTGTCCATTCTGAAGAAAGAGGAAAGAGATGAGGGAATTGTTATGTAAAGCCCATGAGTTTTTAAAAAATGTTTCCTAGGGCATACCCCGTTTTGTCCATCTTAGTTCTCTGCATTAGCATTTCTGCAGATGTACTAGGAGTGTGGTGTCTTCCCAGGTGGCTCAGTGATAAAGAACCCACCTGCCAACGCAGAAGATGCAGGAGACGCCATTCAGTACCTGGGATGGGAAGGTCCCCTGGAGAAGGAAATGACAACCCACTCCAGTATTCTTGCCTAGAGAATTCCATGGACAGAGGAGCCTAAAGGGCTATAATCCATGGGGTTGCAAAGAGTAGGAGATGACTGAGCAACTGAGCACACACACACTAGGGGTATAGAGAGAATATATCCAGCCTCAGGGGTAAAGTTTAGAATGTTTTAAGAGCAAACTTACCACTTTGACTCCTATCTTATCTATTTCTCAGATGGGGACAAGCTGAGAAAGACTTATTTTTAAATACTATAATAAAACTAGTTGATTAAAAGTATGATTAAAATTCTTCTTAGAATTAGCCCATGGATTGCCCTTGAAGTATTGAGCTATGATTATCAATAAAATTTGCCAAATATTGTCACTACAGCTCTTATGTAGTGAAGAGAAGAATTTGGTCTAAAATTAGTTAAGATTAGGCAAGCCTTTGAGCACAGTGCTTTACATAGATCAAGTGCTCCATAAATACTATCTATTCTTTAGAACTGTAGTTCTCTACTAGCGTGTTGAGGCACAAGTGTACACTTTCTCAGACGTTCCCTGAAGTATCTGACTTCATATTTTTTAAAAAAATAATGTTCTGTATAGCTAAACATCTAGGTGAAACACACCCTGATGTTTCAGTTTTCTAAAATAAGAGGTGAGAAACAAAGTGTATTGTCAAGTCTTTGTTTGCCAAATGGGGAGATTGCCTCTTGGGTCTGTAGGAGGAGGGCCCTGAACCCTCTGATCAAAAAGGCATATGTTCAAAGAAACACTTCAGGTGGGCAGTGTGTTAATTACCACTGCTTCTTATAGACCCTCTGAAGACACATGGCTTTGTTATTGTAACTTCTTGAGAACTTTTGCAACAGGAGGATCCCAAAGTGCTTCTGAACCATCATTTAAGAACTAGTGGGATAAATTCTGTCCGTGGTTTATAAAAGTGATTTATTTCATATCTTATACCTCTGTACTGTATTAGTAAACATATAGGCTCAGAAAAACCCTTTATTAGACCTTTAGACTAGAGTCTAAATGTGTTGGTGAGATTTTCTGAGGACCAGGTTTTGTTTTGTTTTAAATTTATTCAGCTGCACTGAGTCTTAGTTGTGGGTGTGGGATCTTAGATCTCTGTTGTGGCATGTGGGATCTTTAGTTTTGGTATCTAGTTCCCTGACCAGAGATCAAACCTGGGTCCCCTGCATAAGGAGCAAGGAATCTTAGCCTCTGGACCACGAGGAAAGTCCCTACAACCAGGTTTTGATAGTATGAAAATCAGAGTGTCTCCAAGAATGGCAGACTTCTCTAATATAGTTAACTCATGAGCGACTTCACTTTCACTTTTCACTTTCATGCACTGGAGAAGGAAATGGCAACCCACTCCAGCGTTCTTGCCTGGAGAATTCCAGGGACGGGGGAGCCTGGTGGGCTGCCATCTATGGGATAGCACAGAGTCGGACACGACTAAAGCAACTTAGCAGCAGCAGCAGCATGAAAGCATAGGGGGAAAGAAGCAGGGAATTTGAGACAAGATTCTATACCTTACATTTTGACCCAAATCCTATAAATTTACTCACACAGAGAACCTGCCTTTTTATTTCCATTTGCTATGGCTTGTGTCTTTAATATCATCTTGTTTGAAACAACACACATCACATATATGATTATGGTTCAGATACTCTGCACTGAAGACTCAGATCACTTGAAGTGATGGCAAACACCATAATGAACACAGTAGGAAATCATTATTCTATTGTATGGTAATTGGTTGGAACCCATGAATTACGTCTAAAATAGTATTACTATTTCTACACAGTCTTAAAAATAAGGGACTATGAAGGTTTATAATTAGAGTAAAACCTGTTAAAGTAGGTGCATCAATAGAGAAAGAAACCATTATTCTTTCAACCCAATCCTGTTTCATAAACAGCATATTGACTGTTTAGTAATTAAGAAACATGGCTCATCTTTACAGTATGTTCCTTTTTGCCCATAGATCTGAGAAGAGACAGGTAAAGTGATAGAGGAATTCAAGCTCTGAGGCAAATTAAGTTTACATTTGCATTTAAGGATTCTAGGAACTCAAAGAGTCAAAGCTATGGTTTTTTCCAGTAGTCATGTGTGGATGTGAGAGATGGACCATATAAAAGGCTGAGCGCTGAAGAATTGTCACTTTCGAATTATGGTGCTGGAGAAGACTCTTGAGAGTCCCCTGGACTGCAAGGAGATAAAACCAGTCAATCCTAAAGAAAT
This sequence comes from Capricornis sumatraensis, assembly GCF_032405125.1. Taxonomy (NCBI): domain Eukaryota; kingdom Metazoa; phylum Chordata; class Mammalia; order Artiodactyla; family Bovidae; genus Capricornis; species Capricornis sumatraensis. Next base: position 11,934,076 of record NC_091071.1, read on the forward strand.
ATTCATTGGAAGAACTGATGCTAAAGCTGTAGCACCAATACTTTGGCCACCTGACTCGAAGAGCCAACTCTTTGGAAAAGACCCGGATGCTGGGAAGGACTGAAGGCAGGAGAGGGAGACGACAGAAGATGAGATGGTTGGATAGCTTGTGGGATCTCATTCCCTGTCCACAAATTGAATCCTGACCCCCTGCATTGGGATCACAGTCTTAGCCACCAGACCACAAGGGAAGTCCCTTGATTTTTATTGAAAATGGAGGGTCACTGAGCCTAGATTTTGCCTTACCATTAAAAATAAATAAATTCAAAACACAGTTCCTATAGCTATCCCTCTCCAAATTCATGTTGTAAGCTGCATAGTGTGTTTATATACGGTTTGCTTCAACTCACAGGCTTTTCTAACCCTTAGGTTGATAGCTTAGTGCATGATGATGGGACTCCAGCTTATTGATCCTCTCTTCATCCCACACATGGGAAGTGCACAGGTCCCTGTCTCGTAAATGTGATGATGTAGTGAGATGATGTGAGGCAGAGTAAGTGCTCAGGTGTTGCTGTGATCAGTGATATAACTTCATCATCACTATTAACTTATTTCTCAATTCTTTGTCCCCTTTCTACACTTCCAGAGATGTCCTGCTCCTTATTGAAGGAAATGACAACCCACTCCAGTGTTCTTGCTCCAAAAGTCCCACGGACAGAGGAGCCTGGTGGGCTACAGTCCATGGGGACACACAGAGTTGGACACAACTTGAGTACACAGCATACAACACATGTAGAGCCTTTAGGAAAACTCTTAAGAGAATCAGAATAAGAAACGTTCCTGTATTTCTTCAAATCTTCCCCCTTTTCTGTGTGTGGTTTATAGTGGTCCTATTTGGGAGATACTCAATCACCTTTGAAGTACCCACTGCAGCTTTCATAAATTCGGGGGTTTGGGCATCATGATAGCAGGTATGGCTGTAGAAGAGAACAGGGTATAAACAAATGGAATATCACACGTCAAGTGGATGTTTGGGTGGGCCTGTAAATCCCACACTGGGTAGGAGGACCCTGAACTAGAACTCAAAGACTAGGTTCTGGACCAAAATAACTGACATCTTCTGAGCTTTTGTTTCCTTATCAAGTAGGCGCTTTGGACTAGATCGTCTCAGAGGTCCGTTGGTGCCTTTCCACCTGCCTCATCTGTACTGTCCACGTTTTCCAGTTTGTATATGTTTAAAAAGCAACCAGGTCAGATGCCAAAGTAAATCTTCGTCAGGATCAGTCAAACTGTTTCAGAATTTCTAAGTCTCAGGATGTTCTTTTTTCTTCCTTCTCTGTGGAAGGAAGCCTTCACTTTCAGGCTCCCTAGAAGTGAAAGAGACATGAAGTCCATCTTCTGTGTTTTGTCAGTTTAAGTAAAAAGAACTTTTACTTCCATTTTAATAATAGAATTTTTGTGTATTTAATATAGGCAGTGATTTGGCCTCCAGCTGAGTTTAGATTTGAAAAGATGAGAATATTAAAGCTTGTCAGACAGCCTACAAACCAATTAAGTATTTCTAAACTGACAGAATGTAAGATAGAGTTCTTTTTCTTTTCTCCACCAGTACCCCGCCCAAGTATAAAAAATAAATTAGACAGACCTGATACTCTCTTTGAAAAGGTGGTACTGAAAGTAGGTAATAAGAAAGACGACTCCACAGTGAGATGAATATGTAGGCCAGAATCAGACAAAAGCACTTCAAGTGTCTTAGAACAGAGCTGTCCAGGAGAACTTTTGTTAGGATAGGAATGTGCTGCTCCGTCCAGTCTGGTGGCCACAGTCATATATGTACCAGTCACAGTCAGCCGTTTAAATTTTTCATTGTAATTATTTTTTATTCTAATAACCACCAGTGGCTAATGGCTTCGACAGCACAGGACAAGAAAACAATAGATTTTGACCCATTTGCCTGTGTCAAAAAAAAAAAAAAACAGCCAAAGAGCATGAAATGTTGTAGATGGCGATTTGGAACTAAGAGAATGTCTGAAGAGCTCTTTTGTGGAATACATTCAGATTTATACCTTGTTGTTCCAAAGGGAAAAAATAAGACCACTTGAGAGTGATTGCAGGGCAACACATTTAGGCACAGCATAAAATACTTCCTTACAGTTAGTCATATGAAATTATAATCAGATGTCTTAAAATGTAAGGACATCCTCCAGCTCTGAGAGTACTCAAGGTCAGGTTTGGTGACAGTGTGACAGGGACCTACAGTTTCCTTGTCAATAAAATGAAGATGATAATACTTGTCCCACCCTCCTCCCCACAGGCCAGTAGGTGCACTAAGAATTAGATGAAATACTGTTTTTATAAGTGCTCTGAAACTACCAAGACATTTTATTAAGCATGACTAATACTAGGTTAAAGACAGCGATTAAAGGATTTTATGTACTTGGAGTCACCTTAAGGCTGCTTGTTCGGAAACAAGCAAGAAGATTCTCTTTAGGATCCTGCACCAAAACCCCACAGTTTTGACGGTAAATGTGCCTCCCTCATGATTATGGTAAATGCTATCTATCATTCAGTCGTCGATCTTAAATTCTTCAGTGATTATTTCACCCAGAGAGGATGCTGAATTTGGCACTGTTGCCTTTCCAAAGACCCAGAAAATTCCTGAAAATAAGCAAATGGATGAACTCACAGTACTTTTGTCATGGTAAATGCCCTCATCACAGAGACACCTGGTTCAGGCGTGTAGCATCCATCAGCCTTATACCCTGCTGGTTCCTCCTGTTGGATATAACAGATTCATGGAAAAAGGAGCCTTGTAGGTAATGTCACAGCAGTGGCCTGAAATTGCAAAGAATTTCTACCAGCCTTGTGAACCAGGGCATGGCCCGGAATGCATTGGCCCTGCTTATCCTTCCATGGAGACGTGGGAGCGGCAGGACCGGGATGTGGAGCTCAGCCACCCAGCGGTGGGGATCAGCCTCCCATAAAGAACTCCCACGAAATTCATTAGCCACATTTTAGCACCAGAGCTGGAACCTCTCGCATCACAGGAGTGATGGTTCAGAAAGATAACGATGGCCCTCAAGTTGTTATTGATAGACCCTGCTTTCTTTTTTAAGCAGGAGGACATTTCCTTGTCCTTTGCGCTTGTTAAAATGATAAGTGCACGGCACTCTCATTAGGATGTAGCCCCCGCAACCTTCAAGGGCACGAGGGGTTTTCCTTCCTTTTCCGCTCTCATTTTCCAGGTCATCTCATTCCTACATCTTGAGCAGACAATTATGTACTAATAAAAGCTACGAGTAAGGAAAGCTAGACAACTCCCAACTTACACCCTGGCGTTAGGTCCTCTTCTGTATCCTTCTCTGGAGAGTAATGATACCTACCTGGACACAAGCCGGGGGAATTAAAATTCAGCCCCATGTGTGAGCACGTATACATTCTTGCATGTACTTTGCTGTCAGCCAAGGTTGATGCGCACATAGGTTAAATTGGTGGAGAAAATCAACTCTTTCTCCCGCTGCATCTGATACAAATTTCTAAGTCTGGCTGGGCCTTGTGCTGAATATTCGCTCATCTTAACGGTCTCTACAGTGGTTACCCCAGACTTCATCCTCTCATCTCAAATCCTCCCCTCCAGACTTTCCTACCACACCTCACTGTCTATAGATAGCCCTGCAAGAGTATCCAGGATGTCCAATAAGATCATGCTTGACGTCCACCTCCTCCATTTAACATTTTGTGTCAGAATCATTATTCATGTTTACATCACTCCCTCTGCTGTCAGCGCAAAACGTGCTCTTCCTTTTCCCAAGGTCAAAACCATGTTCTTCAGCCAACCCTTACTGTCTCTGCCACGGCTTTGTCACATCAATCATTTCTTTCCCTTTGTCTTATACCCACTATCTCCTTCACCACTTCCTTCCCTCTCAGCATATGAACTTGAGCAAGTCGTCTCCATCTTAAAAAAAAAAAAAATTAATTGTTCCATTTTGAGTCTCTCCCCTTCAAAGTCAAGACATTTTATATTTGCTGCCCTCCGTTCTTCTTAACCTCTGAGTGAGTATATTACATCTTCTGTGCTAATTACATCATTTCTGAACATCCACCAATGACTTGCTAATCACAAAGCACAGTTGAGGATGGCGGGATTCTGCCCAGCGGATTCCACGTTCCCCCCCTGGGAGCTCTCATCTCATGGTTTTCCTGATCCTGCCCAATCCTCAGTCTCATCCTCTTCACTGTCTTTGTCAGGTTCTCCCCTCTTTCTCCTCAAATATCTAAGAATCCGTGTGTTAATTGAAAATGTTACATAATAGCATGGCTGTAACCCTCACCTGTATAGATCTGAATCAGACCCTGCCTCTACCTCTTACTGCGCTGTGGAAGCCTGAGTAATGTTTCTCAGTACATTTCCTCATACTTTTTCAGAGGTTTGTGAGGATAAAAGTAGCAGACACACACCCAGTACTTAGCACAGTTGCTAGCTAACTGCCTGTCACTTTGCCTTTTTTTTCTCCTACCATGCATGCCCTCACTTTCCACCTTTATCCTTTCTGCTCCTGGTCTCCCCTCTAGAGCTCCAGACCCACATCATCAGCCACCTGCTGGACACCTTCCTCAAATAGAAATCATCCTTTCTTGCACCCAAAGTTAAGTTTCTCGGCTTGAGAGCTTCTCAGGTTTGAATCACACTAGTTCACTCTACCACCTCTTCTCTCTCACTCTCATATCCAGCCGTTCAATAAGCCATGCACATTCTAGCCCCTGACTGTTGGGTCTGGAACTTCCTTTTGATTCTAAAAGCCACAGTCATGGTTAAGACTCCTTTCTCCTCCAGCTTAGTTTATTGTACTTGCCTCCGAAGGAGTCCCCGCTGTCATTCCACTGTAAACATTCTTCCTAAAATGGTACCCATGCAGTCACCTCATTCCAACTCAGATTGTACACTGTGTACTTCCTATGACCGTTTACTTTGAACTAAAGTTGAGCCAATCTGTGGGTGAAGGAAGAGCAGGAGAAATGGTCGATGCCCTGTACAGATTTAGAACTCATTAAATGTTGCATGTTTACTGTAAAATAAAGAAAGTCAGTCATGCAATGAAATGTAAGCCCAGAATAACTGTTTTGATGAGCAATAGTTGATTAAATAAAACTTAGCTCTTAAAGGATATATCCTCAGAATTATTCATGAAATAAAATCTATAACTTGATCATTCTTCACTTGAGGGCTATCGGAAGAGGGGGTGGCTTGGCGGTTAAGAGGGGGTCTCAGCCGAGCATCAGCAGGCTGTCTTCTGCCCCCACCTGCCCGAGCGAGCTTACCCTCTGCACACTTTTCCTTCCAACCCGGGCTGAAAGGGGCCAGTCTCCATTCCTGATACAGACTTGTTGATCTTGAGACCAACGTGTGGAGCTTGAAAGGCTTTCCTTGCCAAATGTAGTGCAGGACTGAAATTGGGTCCCTGGAAAAGCAGTATCCTGCAGGTCTTCTGGGGACACAAGAGAGCGCACTTGCCTGGGTTCATCTCCCTCTACCCCCACTGCGCCTTAGACACTCGCTCCCACCCCGACCCTCAACACGCTGGGTAGGAAAACAGCGGTGTTTCGGCACGTGGCAGCATGTGCTGTGTGAGAAGTGGCCAGCGGAGGAAGGGGTTTGATGTGTGAGTGAAAGGTCCCTCAGGTAACACCGCTGGGGAGTGCTTGATCTGAAGCTGAGAACTCACCAGGTCATGCTGGAAATGGCTGCTGCTGGGCATGGCTTTCATCCTTGTTTATCTTCCTTTTTAAGAAAACCCTTCATGAAGTTCTGTGGTGGGGTGGGGGCCGTTTGTTGTTGGGTTGTTTTTGTTTGTTTGTTTGTTTGTTTTTTGGTACAAATGGATATTTTTTTCCTGAGAACGAGAGAGAAAATGTGTGTGTGTGTGTGTCTGGAAGAGCACTTCTTTATTCCTTTTTATCGTCTCTTGTCACTGCAGGGCAAGGTTGTAACCTTTTGACGCAGATTGTGAATCTTAATGAATTTATCATTTGCCATGGGAAAGAGATGCCTGTTCAAAGAGTGGGAAACATTTTCTTTTGCTAGCAATATCAAGATGAACCTTGTATGGAAAATAATAACTAATCTTTTGATTACCTACTATGTGTTAGCTACCATTTTAAACACTTCTTGTATTAACTTAATCTTCATAGAATCCATTATTGCTGGTTTTTCCGGTGACATTTGAGGAAGAAAAACAGAAGGACGTTAAGTCCTTTGCCTGAGGTTGTACATTTAGTGGGCTTCCCTGGTGGCTCAGAGGGTAAAGAATTTGCCTGCGATGCGGGAGACCTGGGTTTGATCCCTGGGTTGGGAAGATGCCCTGGAGGAGGGCATGGCAGCCCACTCCAGTATTTTTGCCTGGAGAATCCCCATGCACAGAAGAGCCCCTGGACTACAGTCCATGGGGTCGCAAAGAGAGTAAATGAGAGACCCAGGCCTCAGACTCGGGTTCCAGTGCCAGCAGTGTTCATACTGCTGCTTTTCAGCAGGGTGAAAACAATTCCTGGGCACAAGCACGGAGCACTGAGGTTAACTAGATGTTCCCAGACTGGTACCTAGGACATGGCCCCTGCCTTCAAGGTCCTACTGTCTAGTGATCAGAGGAGGGGGCTGAGCCTGTCTTTATTGATGTGTCTCCATCGCTGGGTGCAGTGTCAGGCATGCACATGGGAGGTAGTCAGTAAGATTTTGTTGAATTTTGAGTCCATATAGGCTCCAGAAGGTTAATTTAGCTTATGGATGATCAAGATTGAATCGTGATCAGTTAACAGTAAAGGGGAATTTGAGCCTTCTAAAACGTGGTGGTCACAACCTGCCACCTTCAGGAACACCAGTGGGAAGGTAGTTTGGCACCAGCTGGATCACTGTTCTTACCCACTGCAGTATTTTTCAAATTCTTTCAAGGGTTACGTGGGGGCTCCCTAGCTGTTGTGTGGTTTATAAGGCTGTTAGGTGTGTCATGGGGCTTCCCAGGTGACACTGAGCAGTCCAGAATCCGCCTGCCAGTGCAGGAGACATGGTTCAGTCTCTGAGTTGGGAAGATCCCCTGGAGGGGGAGATGGCATTCCCATGAATGTTCCTGGGAGAGAACCCCATGGACAGAGGAGCCCAGTAGGCTGCAGTCCATGGGGTCACAAAGAGCCGGACACAACTTCAGTGAGCATGCGCACACAGGCATGTCACATGAAGAGTTTCATGCTGTAGAAGCTTCAGATGCACGTGTTAACATGACACAATGTCCTGAAAGAGGGTGGCACAGTGAGGGGGTCAGAATTAGAAAACTATGGACTCAAAGGTGGGACATAGGACAGAAATGTTGGGGCCTGGAGGACAATTAAGACAACATAGTAAAGACTGGTATGAGGAGCAAAGACAAGCGTAGAGTGGAGGCACAAGAGGAGGAGGAGGAGGAGGCAGGAAACACTGCTTAGCAAAGCTTCACATCAATGACCTTAAACCCAGAGACTTCAGAATTTTTAAACAGTGGCCCTGTGGCTTACCAATTGTCACTTCAGGTTGACTGCCTTTTGATTGGGAAAGGTTTGGGGTCCACCTCCGCCACTCCCATGTCATTAATCCTCAGAGTGTTTGGACCATGAGTTCTGGGGTGTTCAAGACAGCATGGATCAAGGGAGATGGACACTCGTGGCTAAAGGGCTGCCTCCTGTCATGATGGAGGGCTTCATGAGTGTCAGCAGGTAGGGTGGCTTTACCAGAAAGTGTTTAGAAAAGTGAGACCCAGCACCCACTTCTCACTCAAACACTTTACTGACATCTTCCTCTCAGCAAAACTGAGCATTAGGTGACCAGTGTTTGGTTTGAACTTTGATTCTAGTTTGCATGAAAGTGCATCATGCCTGTGAGTGCCTCTTCAGTGCTGCTGGGATAGAACCTGGGTGTTTTATGTGCTGCCTCTCTTCCAGGAAGATGGAAGGTCCTTGTAAAAGTGGTTTCCAAGGAATAACCCAACACTTTAAAGATGTATAGAACAAGTGTCCACTTCCAGGTTCATTTAAGTTTTACAAAACATTTCTGCTTCTGCTTTGCCATGTCGGCAAAAGAGTCTGGGATTTAAATAAATAAAACCTGGTGGGACATAATAAAGCACACACACACACACAAAATATGATGCATCAAGTTACTACTGAAGGGAATATTAAGACCTAAGTGATCTTGTCACTGATGCCTCCTGAAAACTGCTTTCATCTTGCAGCTCTGTGTTTTTTAAATAAGCTGAAGGATTTGTGGGCTGGGGGATGCTGCGAGGGGTATCCACCAAAGATAATGATCACGTTCAGGATCTGCACTTTTGTTTTCATGAAAGAAGGCAGATGATGGCACAAAACAGAAATGTTAAAAGTACCTGACCCTCTTTCTTTCCTTAGGAGTTTCTCAATGCAGCTAACTTGGTGAGATTTTTAAAAATAAATACTTTTGAGTACATCATGAGATAGGATATGTTAGACATAGAGCAGAGAGACAGAGAGCAGTAATGGAAGTCAGGAAAACCTGTAGACATTAAAAAAGAAGTGTTTGCTGAGTCGCTCCTGTGTTTACTCTTGTGAGGATTTTAGTAAAAACAAAATAGGGTCTCTGCCAAGTTCAGAAGATATATTTTCTCTGTCTTCATTCAGTCTTCTTGGCTTCCTCAGGACCCAGGGCACCTAACACCTTCAGAGCACATGTCCCGTGAATGAGTGGCTTTGGAAAGAGGCTCTAAAAAACACTACACACTCTTAATCAGTTACGTTGTCATGCCTTTATCCTGTTTTTCCATCTAACTAACCCTTTGAAAATTGCCCTGAGGGAGCTTTTATTTTACTGAAGAATTTAGACAAAAGAATAAGTGAATGAATGAATAAAAGAAAATTATCTATCATTCAATCCGGAGATGAAATTATCCTAAATCTGCTCATTAAGACTTGTTGGACTGTGCTTTCTATACCACTGTCCCTAAGTGCTTTAATCATTTATTAATTGTTAAACCTCCCCTGTAGCTTAAGGGAAAAGGGAGGTTTGATACCACTTTGGAATGCAGTAAGTTTCTTTTTTATTTTCCTTAACAGCTACATGCAGTCAGTTAGAAACTGTACCCTCTTGGTACTTTGTTTTACTGAGCCTCAATCTAAACTGTAAATTAAGCCCAGGAAGTCACTAGAGCATCATCTTCAGGAAACTCCTAGTGTCAGAAAAGGGCATTGTGCATTCAGCCCCAGTGTCATCCTTTTACATTTGTGTACCAAAGAGAAGCCTATCATTCATAAAACCTGGCTATAACTACACAAGCCACCTTCACATGTGTGATGGAAATATTCTGAGAGTGAAGTTTATTTTCACTGAACTTACACAAAAGCCAGACTTACCAGCATGTATTAATTTGTCTTTATTTTGCATCATGGCATTTAGGGGAATCCCTGGGGGCAGCTTACTGGGTCTGAGAGCCAGAGATTTCATTCGTTTGGTAAACATTTGTTGAACTCCCACTGTGTGCTGTGCACCACTGGGGAATAAGACTAACACAGTCTCTGTTCTCAAGGAGTAGGTAACCTAGGAAGTAAGTCCGATATGAAAAGCTAGCAGACTTCGGAAGTGATAGGCTGGGTAGAGGTAGTGGCCTTAGGAGAAAGGGGAAGAAGAAATAGTGGACCAAGGCTGGCAGCAGGGAGGCTCCAGATTCCCCTGGGAATGATAGTGTTAGAGTGGGGAGAAAGCATTTTGAAATCTCATTTCAGCAGCCAGGAGGGGAAGGCTCCAGTAGGATGGGTAGGGAAAAAGGAGTCAGGGCAGTTGGGTCAGGATTTGGCCTCCTTCCCAAAATGTGATGACAGGGACCCCCAAGAATCAATGATACCAGCTGAGTGAAGACAGTCAGGAAACATCTTGCAAGAGCTGCCTTAATTCGGATCCTTGCTGGTGTATTTTAACAAAGTCATTTACCATATAAACGACTGGATACCATGACAATACAAGTAGAGGCACTTAGACTGGTGCTGCTGTCTAGTCATTAAGGAGTTACCTAGGGCTTCCCTGGTGGCTCAGACTGTAAAGAATCCTCCTGAAGTGCAGGAGACTCGGATTCGATCCCTGGGTGGGGAAGATCCCCAGGAGAAGGGAATGGCAACCCACTCCAATATTCTTGCCTGGAGAATCCCATGCACAGAGGAGACTGGCAGGCTACAGTCCATGGGGTTGCGAGGAGTCGGACACGATTGAGCCACTAACGCTTTCACTTTTTCAACGGAGATACCCAGCTAGAACAGGCAGGGAAGGTGCAGCAGCAGTTCAAGTCCAGTATTGTTTAACACCCTTGCTCTTAACCAGGAAGCAATTGTACCTCCTTTAATATAGAAAGTCCTTCCAAACATCCAAACACCAAGTTTCCACTTATTTTCATATTAGAATAGCTTTGCATTAGGTCTCTTCTCCCCTCATTTTCTTTCTCCATAAATTTGGCAGAATTCCATAAGCTTCACTTGAACATCATTATAAGTGATTGCAGTGCTGTTTTAAATACTTGTGAAGAGAGTTAGGAAGCATATGCACTCTGATTTTTGTGTGTGTCTATTTCATTATTTTTTAAAAATCCTGATTATAAGCCACCAAATTGATTTAGTAGTTTGGAGCACCTTTGAGTGTTCTCTCAGACATCAACTAAACAGTATTTCCAACCACAGTGACTAAATCAGGCACTTCTATGTTTGAAAAATTTATAGGGTAGAAAGAAAATGTATGTGGCTAGATAAATATCCAGGCAGTTGGGACATGTCTGAAGTGAAACACTAGTTTCCTGAAACATATTCACTAAACATACAGCCGTGTCACAAAAAAAGATTACTCTCAAGAGAATTTATTATGATATGTTTGCTCCCCAGGAATATTGCCCTTAGTTTATGGGGCATCTCCATATTGAAGTCATTTGTTTCATATTCTGTTTATGAAAATGAAATGTTGCCTTGAATCTTGGAAAACATATTTGGTCAGTCCAATTAAGAAAAAAAAGAAAAGAATTTTGTATTTAGCATTCTAGTTCTGATATTAGAAGGGGCATTCAATAACTGTAGTAAATTTGTTGCAGGAAGGAGGACCCCTTCCAGGGCCTGAAACTGGGCTCTTGTCTAACACTCGGAAATAAATTGTCTGAGGAGACACATGTGCTGACAAAGCAAGAGAGTTTATTGGGAAAGGGCACCCTGGTGGAGAGCAGTAGGGTAAGGGAACCCAGGAGAACTGCTCTGCCGCGTGGCTTGCAGTCTCAGGTTTTATGGTGACGGAATTAGTTTCCAGGTGGTCTTTGGCCAGTCATTCTAATTCAGTCTTTTCTCATGGCGCACGCATCGCTCAGCCAAGATGGATGCTAGCGGGAGGGATTCTGGGAAGTGGACGGACACGTGGTGTCTGCTTTTGACCTTTCCCAAACTTTTCTGGTTGGTGGTGGCTTATTAGTTCGGTATTCCTTATCAGGATCTCCTGTCATAAAACAACTCATCCAAATGGTTACCATGGTGCCTGGCCAGGGTGGGCGGTTTCAATCAGTGTGCTTCCCCTAACAAATTCAGAGGTTACTTAGAGACTGAATTGATTGTCTTGTTTTAACATTTTGACTTTCAAGAAGATTTATCAGCCAAACTTCTTTACTTGTATAAATTCCACTTGAGTTTGGGACTTTTTTTTTTTTTAAGGAAAAAAATTCTTTGTAGGGATAATTGTTATATGTATCATAGTGTATTTGTGCAGGTGAGACTTCCCAAATCTTGATAAAAATGAATTGAAGGGAATGTATTTTGAGCAAGGCTGATCTTTACTGTGTAAATGAGCCTTCACAGTGTAGTGTAATATCTCTGCAAAGCTGTGGAATTTTATCTTCTGCATTCTGAAGCTGCTAGATGCTAAAGTCTCAGCTTTATTCATGTGGAGCCAAGAGAAGGCAACCACTTACATGTCAACCTTATATCCAAGCAGAGATGGTCACAAAACGATGGCTTTTGCGATGTAACAAAATGCCTACCAGAAGTCAGGTGATTTGTTGTTGTTTTCATTTTGTGTTCTTCTCTACTGGTGAGTGTCTATTTAAAAGTAAGTGAGAATCCAGCAAGAGAAAAAGCATCACACATGACTTTCTCCAGGGGATCTTCCCAAGCCAGGGATCAAACCCCAGTCTCCTCATACGGATGGCTAACAAACACATGAAAAGATGCTCAACATCACTCATTATCAGAGAAATGCAAATCAAAACCACAATGAGGTACCACTTCACACCAGTCAGAATGGCTGCGATCCAAAAATCTGCAAGCAATAAATGCTGGAGAGGGTGTGGAGAAAAGGGAACCCTCCTACACTGTTGGTGGGAATGCAAACTAGTACAGCCAATATGGAGAACAGTGTGGAGATTCCTTAAAAAATTGCAAATAGAACTGCCTTATGACCCAGCGATCCCACTGCTGGGTATACACACCGAGGAAACCAGAATTGAAAGAGACACATGTACCCCAATGTTCATCGCAGCACTGTTTATAATAGCCAGGACATGGAAACAACCTAGATGTCCATCAGCAGATGAATGGATAAGAAAGCTCTGGTACATGTACACAATGGAGTATTACTCAGCCGTTAAAAAGAATTCATTTGAATCAGTTCTGATGAGATGGATGAAACTGGAGCCGATTATACAGAGTGAAGTAAGCCAGAAAGAAAAACACCAATACGGTATACTAACACATATATATGGAATTTAGAAAGATGGCAATGATGACCCTATATGCAAGACAGGAAAAAAGACACAGCTGTGTATAACGGACTTTTGGACTCAGAGAGAGAGGGAGAGGGCGGGATGATTTGGGAGAATGGCATTCTATCATGTATACTATCATGTAAGAATTGAATCGCCAGTCTATGTCTGACGCAGGATACAGCATGCTTGGGGCTGGTGCATGGGGATCACCCACAGAGATGTTATGGGGAGGGAGGTGGGAGGGGGTTTCATGTTTGGGAACACATGTAAGAATTAAAGATTTTAAAATTTAATAAAAAAAATAATAATAAAAAAAAAAATTTAAAAAAAAAAAAAAAAAAAAACCCCAGTCTCCTGCGTTGCAGGTGGATTCTTTACCATCTGAGCCACCAGGGAAGCCCACACTTTTTAAAACCGAAGAAATATGGCCATTTTACTGAAAGAAAGAGACGGTCTAGCACAGGAGTTCAAGGTGATAGCCCCGCAGTCCCCACCGGCTGGATTTGTATCCCACCAAGTCAGCCACCCTGTAGATACAAATTATTAGGCAGTGGAGAGTGATGATCAACTGAGTCCAAGCTAAATAGACTGTCCTGTCCCGAAACAAGACACGGACTGTGGGCATCAGCCTGCCTGTCACATCCAGGCAGCCCGAGCTCAGGCAGATGGCAGTGCTAGAAACAAGCTTGTAGGGGCGCCTCCCGGCAGTCACGGTCATGTGAGATGGTAGAGAGCCAGGTCATGCTGAGCCTTGTTCTACTTTTTCGGCTATGCTGCAGCCTGTGAGATTCTAGTTCCTCAACCAGGAATCAAACCTGTGCCTTGTACAGTGGAAGATCACAGTCTTAACCACTGGAATGCCAGGGAATTCCAGCCTTGTTCTACTTCTGTCCAGGGCTCAAAGGACAGCATAAAGCCCTAATTTTCTTCATCTTTTTGGTGTAAGAACCTTACACATATTGCTTTCCTTTGACTTGAATCTAAGCTTAGGTTCAAATAGGCACCTCCCAGCAACATCACCCTGTCCTTTACTGGCTCACACCAGTGAGAACCGTCGTAGAGCTGGAGTGGGAGCTAACCCCACAGACACTGAAAGTGGAAGCGAGGATATTTCCCAAAGGAAAACTGGAGTATTGTTGTACCAAGAAAATTGAAAGGATGAAGTGACAGAAACAACAAATGTCTATACAGAAGTGAGGATTGGGCCAAGGTCTCTAGGTTCTCCAGTTAGTATTGGCCCAGAAAAAGGTTTGCAGAAGACCCAGGTTTGCGGAGGAAGCCAGTGCACAACCCGGCCCAGAGGCTCAGACAGGTCAAGTCAGCAGAAAGGAAACAGACATTGGAAAGAAATAATAGTCACTGGGTATCTTATACCATACCAGGATCTTTACATGTGTGGTCTAGTGTAAGCCTCAGCACACCATGAAGTAGAACTGAGGATTTATTAGGACTGGAGATGAGCATAAAGATAAATCTGGAGTCACCCAGAGCTTTGGGTGACCCCAGGGCAGGCTGAGAAAGCAGGCCTCATAGAGGGAAACATGGGTGCTGCTTGTGGTTGACAGTGAAATTCTTCTTTTGACCTAGATGTGCAGTGATTAATTACTTTGGTTGTTTGGAAAGCAGTAAAGCCAGTGAACCATGCCACGGTCTTGATCTTGCAACCCACATATCTTATTTTTCAACAATGGGAAATAGTTTTTAAGAAATAAATGTGACTTCTGTGTGCCATGTATATATTTGTGCCATATTTAATTTCATTAGCTGTGATATCACATAGCTGTGGTTATTTAACTGATTAGACCAGATGGTAAAGCTTTCTGAAGAAAAACAGTTCCACGATGTAATTGAACATGTCCTGTTGACAGAGTTACAACCACCCATTTTCCCAGTTAAATATAGGTGATTCAATAAAATGGACAGAGTCTTTTTCTCTGCCACCACTTCTAGCTCAAAACATAAGGGAGAAAATATGCTACAAAATGGGAAAATTGCACAATTATGGTGGATCACACAGAGTGATAGGAATAGAGACAGGCCTCCCCCTCCTACTCTGGATGAAAGAGGAGCTGTTTGCTGATACCTAGGTTTGGCTGGTGACCAAGGGAAGAGACCTTGGCTTTCTTAGTTATGACCAGTCTGAAAAAGGACATGAACATTATGAAGACTAGCCAGTAGCTTTTGAAACACCATGTAGAGCGTTGGCTTCTGAGTTCAATCAAGTGCAGAGGAAACATTTGTGTTGACTTTGGGCAGATGAGGATGCTGGGTTTTATAACTTTTCAGTCAATACAGAAATATGCCAGTCAAATTAATGTTGTGAACAAACATTTAATGGAGCTATTACTGAAAATATTTCTGTATTTATTAAAGAAAAGATTAACTAACTCTAGGCAAGATTACTGGAGATGATGACAATGATGGTCATCACTTGAGATGATAATAAGTGAGACATTCTTATGGAGAAGTTGGGAAATGAATGGCACCTGAGCATGTGGAGGAACTTAAATGAAGCAGTTGCTACGTGTATATTTTTCTTAGCTAGCTTAGTATTGCATGAGTAAAAACTTGCAGTCATTCTCACTCTCTCCTTGTCGAGAAGTTGAAAAATTGAGAGTCAGAAGCACCCAAATCCTCTCAAGGTCATCCTTTCATTTTACCGATGAAGAAATAGAGGCTTAAAGAGAAGAACTCACACACTTTAAGAGAAATTCGGGCTGGGGTCTTCCCTGGTGATCCAGTGGCTAAGACTCCATGCTTCCAACGCAGTGCGCTCGGGTTCCATCCCAGTTCGGGGAACTAGATCCTACATGCTACACCTAAAAAGATCCTACATGCCACAGTGAAGATTGGAGCTCCTGTATGCTGCAACTAAGATCCAGTGCAGCTGAATTAATAAATAAAATTTTAAAAGAGAGAGAGATGAGGGCCAGGACCCAGTTGTCTCTTCTCCCATGACTGGCTTTGTTCCTGTTCCAGTGCCAAGAAGATGATAGAGAGAGTGGGGGGTGGGGCGTGAACATGTGAGGGTCACCTGCCCTCGCTGCTGGTCACCCTAAGTGGCTTCACTTCTGTCTGTTTCATCTATTGGGATCTCATGTAAGAATTTATTTAAAATACTATTCTCAAGTAAAAATGTATGAAGTTTGAAACCCGCTATCCTCAACCACAGGTCAGCGTGTGTGACTCCTGCCCAGTGGGCCTTACAATATGGGCTTCTCTGTATCTACTCTTTTCCTAATTCATATGACAAAAACTAAAGTGAAAGTTGCGCAGTCATGTCCAGCTCTTTGCGACTCCATGGACTATACAGCCCATGGAATTCTCCAGGCCAGAATACTGGAGTGGGTAGCCTTTCCCTTCTCCAGGGTCTCTTCCCAACCCAGGGATCGAACCCAGGTCCCTACATTGCAGGTGGATTCTTTACCAGCTGAGCTACAAAGGAAGGCCAAAAATACTGGAGTGGGTAGCCTATCCCTTCTCCAGCAGATCTTCTCGACCCAGGAATTGAACCAGGGTCGCCTGCGTTGCAAGAGGATTCTTTACCAACTGAGCTAAGCTGAACCGAATCTTGTGGACAAAGAAGGCAGAGTAAGGAAATGTCTCAGGGCAGTTGACTGTTCATAGACAGCATAGAACCTTGTCACCCTACCTCTATCCCAGTTAGATTTGGGAAAATTGGACTTGGGAATCTGAATCCAGGATGTTAGTCCCAGCTCTGCAGGGAGCTGCTGTTTGACGTCGCACACTGCCGGTAGACCAGTTCAGGGAGTCCTCAGTCCCACCTGATAAAGGAAGTAGGTAAAGACGGCAAACCTTGTCCAGCTGCTGCAGGAGAGAATCCAGGCAGGGAGAGAGACGCGGCCTACCCTGAGCCCTTGAGCACCAACCACCTGCCTGCGTGGGCCTTCACTCTGAGCCTCCTCTCTAAAGCACCTCCGCTGGTGATTCAAAAATCTAACTGTTCTCTTGACATGTTTTACACCTGATTCCTTTAATCACCAAGCCTTGAGCTACTTTCCTTGCTTTTTGCCCTGTGGGTGGGGACCAGCCTCAAGTTCAGCCCAGCAGGCTGAGCCTGGAGAGGCAATCATGGTCCCCAAATGGACTCCTTTGTTTCTGAAAGGGGCCTTTCTAGGAGGCTCCCCAGGGGCTGCGGGTCTGTTCTCCCAAGGCTTCCTGATTGCCTCTCCACCCGGCCCCAGAGGGATCTGATTGCAGCTCTGCTTTCCCCTGGGCCTTTGCTTGCTTTTTACCCACTTGCAGCCTATCTCCTGAAGGCCTGATTGGCCTCTCCACTTCTCCCAGGGCACGGGACTGTTCCTCCCCTCTTGAGCTGCCTCAGCCATCTAACCTCTGCCTGCCTGGTGTCTAGGTTTTCCCTACTGCCTGAGTATCCCAGGGAACACAAGTACAAGCACACATACACACAGCTCATCTTGAAAGCGCCTCTGCATCTTTCTCTCAGCGCTGCTTAATACCATCCCCACCGTAATGTCATCCCCACCTTCTCCCACACTAGCCAGCCAGGGCTGAGATAGCCATGCCTTTTTGTTTAGTTTACTTTGAACTCATAGAAGAGGCCTAGGTATTGTGTGCTTCTCACATCATCTAATTTATCTGAACACAAGTCGCATAGCTGCTTCTAAGAGAGGAGATCAGTTTTACTCTGAGTGGTTTCTTTTAGCCGTGTTGGAATTTTTTCTTCCCAACTCAGGGATGGAGCCCACATGCCTTGTGTCTCCTGAGTTGGCAGGCAGGTTCTTTACCATTTCCACCACTTGGAAAGCCCAAGATACACAGGTAGATCGTGTAATTCAGGATTTGGATGTTCTGGGCATCATACTGTGTCCTTCCAAACTTAATAAAGGTATAGTTGGTCTAGGTCATCTCTCTGTAGGAATCTCTACAGACTGCTCTTAGAGTGGTCTGTTCTCATCTGCTCTTAGACCCCATTTTGTAGTATGTTATCAACAGGCCTGCATTTTTCATGTAACATTTGTCATTTAATTTTCATTTTGTTCCTGCTCATATCCCCGTAGTCATCAGCATGAGATGACTGTGGTGACATCTTTTCAGCCTAGAGAGGAGACACTGGTGTTTAGTCAGCCTCTACAGACTCAATGAAGGCGTCTGTGGTTCTTCAAGTCTTTTTAAATATTGAGAAGAGCTCCCTGACCCCCAGTCAACTCCCTGGACCCTTGCTCCCAGGCACTGAATTTAGCAGTGGTTAGTTTCTGTCTGAATACTATGATGAGAGACAGGAGCTGCATTTAGGATTTTCATTTGAAGGGTTGGACAGCAAGATCTTTTACTCCATTGGATTAAAATAGGCTAATGTTTTCTACTCCAGAGAACTGAATGCCTTTTAGGTAAGGAAACTAAAATATAGTAGGTCAACTTTAAGATCACTATGCAAATTTATGTCAGAATCACTTGAACAGCTTTTTTGTGCATCTGTTGGGAATAAGCCAGTGGTCTATAAACCCAGAAGTGACAGAAAGGGCTGAAAGTGGCAGACCCTGCCCTCAAGGGGTTTCTATATAAGAGACCAAATAAAGTATAAATAAAATTAATGACATTCAGCAGCAGTGAATGAGTTTAAACCACTAGTTTGAAGATTTCAGAAAATGAGAACGGAATTGATTTCTTTGTTTTAAAAAAATAGCTTATCGAGATGAAGTTCACATAACAAAGTTAGCCATTCAAAATGAACAATTCGGTGGCACTTAGTGCATCCACAGTGTTGTGCAATTACCTAGTTCCAAAGTATCTCCATCACTACAAAGTAAAACCGCATATCTGGTAAGCAGTATACTAATTCCTCTCTCCTCCAAGCCCCTGGCAGTCTCTGATCTCTCTTAAAAGTTTATCTATTCTGGATATTTCATATAAAGGGAATCATACAATATATGACCTATTTCTGTGCTTTTTTGCTTAGCATATATTTTATAAGTTCATCCATACTGTAGCATGTTTCAGTACTTATTTCCTTTTTATGTTGAATAATTTTCCAATATATGTGTTTACCATAGCTTTGTATCCATCAATGAAAAATTTGGGCCATTTCTACCTTTTGGCTCTTTTGAATAGTGGTGCTATGAACATGTGTGTACATGTGCTTGTATGAATATCTGATTTCAGTTCTTTTGGTTATGCACCTAGGAGTCAAATTGCAGGGTCATATGGTTAAGTCTATGTTTAACCTTTTGAAGAATCACTGAATCCATAGGCTGAATCTTTTGGGGTACCCACCAGCAGTGAGGGTTCCAGTTTCTCTACATCCTAACACTTGCTCTTTTTCTTTGTTTGCTTTCTTCTGTTTTTTTTTTTTTAAAGTACCCACCTTAGTGGGTGTGAAGTGATACCATGTGGTGGTCTTTATTTGCATTTTCCTGTTAATGATAATGGCATGTTTCCATGAACCTGCATATCTTCTTTGAAGAAATGTCTATTCCTGTCCTTTTCTCCCTTTGAGTTGGGTTCTCTTTTTGTTGTTGAATTGTAAGAATTCTTTATTTATTGTTTATACTAGACCCATCAGATCCATATTTTGCAGCTTTTCCCCGTTCTTTAGCTTATGTTTTCACTTTCCTGGTAACACTGTTTGTTGCAGTTTTTAATTTTAATGGAATCCAGTTTATCTGGTTTTCTTCTTTTATTGCTCATTTTTTAATACTATGATTAGGAATCTGTTGCCAGATCAAGGGTCCTAAGGATTTACCCCTATGTTTTCTCTTAAGAATTGTATGGTTTTAGCTCTTACATTTAGGCTGATGATCTATGTTGAGGTAATTTTTGTACATAATGTAAGGTTATGATCCAACTTTTTTTTTTTTTTTTTTACATGTGGCCATTTGTTGAAGGGACCCTTTCTCCTCATTGAATAATCTGGGCACCTTTGTCTAAATCAGTTGGCTGTAGATATTTATTTCTGGACTCTCGGTTCTGTTCTGTTCTGTATGTCTGTCCTTATGTCAGTACTGTACTGCTTTGATTATTGTATTTTTGTAGTAAGTTTTCAAATGTGACTCTTACTGACCTTGTTCTTCTTTTTCATAAGTGTTTTGGCTATTTATAATCCCTTACAATTCCACACACATTTGAGGATTGGCTTTTCCATTTCTACCAAAGACCATTGAAATTTTGATAGGAATTGCATTCAATCTGTAGCTCGCTTTGGGTAGTACTGACATTTTAACAATATTAAGTTATCTAATTCATGAATATGGTGTGTCTTTCCATTTACTCAGATCTTCAGTTTTGCAGTTTTAGTGTGCAAGTCTTTTACCTCTTTAGTTATTCCTTATCCTTTTGGATACTATTGTAAATGAGTAATTATTTTAATTTCATTTTTGGATGGTATGTTCCTGAAATATGGAAATACAACTAATTTTTGTGTGTTGGTCTTACACCTTGCAGTTTGGCTGAATTCATTTTATTAGCTTTGAGATCTTCTGTATATGGAATCATTTCATCTGTGAACAGAGGTGCCTTTTATTTCTTTTTCTTATCTAACTGCTCAGGTTAGAACTTCCAGCACAGTTTTCAGTAACAATGGTGAGCACAGACATCTTTGTTTTGCTCATGATCTTAGAGAGGAAAGGTTTCAGTGTATCCCTGCTGAGTATGAGGTTAACTATGGGTTTTTCATAAATGGTCTTATCGTGTTAAGGAACTTCCCTTCTATTCATAGTTTTCTGAGTGTTTTTATCATAAGAGGGTGTAGGATTTTGCCAAATGCTTTACCTACACCTGGGCTTCCCAAGTGGCACTAGTAGTAAAGAATCTGCCTGCCAGTGCAGGAGACCCAAGAGATGTGGGTTCGATTCCCAGGTCAGAAAGATCCCCTGGTGTAGGAAATGGTACCCAACTCCAGTATTCTTGCTTGGAAAATTCCATGGGCAGAGAAGCCTGGCAGGCTACAGTCCATGGGGCCACAAAGACTCAGACATGACTGAGCACACACACATTGCCGACGTCATTTGAGATGTTTGTGTGGTGGGTAGAATCTTACAGAAAGAGGAGAATGGATTAATAGAGAGAAAGAGAAATGTGAAATCTGGAGAAGTAAGTAGCTAAAGTACAGCGCTAGGAATGTGACTAGTATCTGCAGAGATTACTGCACAATCTACAGTCACTGGAGGAGAACAGAGCGGAGCAGAAGACCAGATGACAAGCCTGGAAAGAACAGATTCTGAGAACACTAGGAAGGACCTTGAATGCCAGAAGACCTCGCACTGCTGCTGCTAAGTCGCTTCAGTCGCGTCCAGCTCTGTGCAGCCCCATAGACGGCAGCCTACCAGGCTCTGCTGTCACTGGGAGTCTCCAAGCAAGAACACTGGAGTGGGTTGCCATTTCCTTCTCTAGTGCATGAAAGTGAATTTTTAGGGTTTCTGAACCCAGTGAACTAAGAATTGTGACAGCTCATTGTTTCTGTGTGTCCACTTCTACTTTTGACCTTTTCATCCATGTAACTAACATCCAACATCCTTCCTTTTTAATTTTGGCAGTGAAGTGTCACATACACTTGATGAATAAGGAAATACTGGATTTCTTCAATATCATGTAATGAATCCTATGATTTTTTTAAATTTAGGATAAATAAAAACAATATTATGAAGTAAGCCAACTCTTTGTGGTGGTTCGTTTCTAGTTATGTACAGGGACAGACCTGGTAACAAGCCAACAGCTTTTGTCGGGGCTGTAAATTAGACAGGAGAGAAGAACGAGCTGCCCATTCCTAGCTCCCGGCAAAGGTTCCTGAGATTTCTGCCAGCCCTCTCACAGACAGCAGCATGGTTCCTCAGCTGTCCTTCTCGTCAGAGAGACAGATGGAACCTCAGGGGCTTCCTGTTCACGCGTCTCAGAATTCAGAGTTGTTATGATGTGTGGGCTTTGAAAATGCCACACTTTAGGGAAGCCGAGTTTCTGCATCTCAGGCTTTCTTCTATTGAGCATGTGTTCCTTTCCATCTCTGTGGCATTAATTTTTGCTGTGTGTGCCTCCAGGGTCCTAAGGATTCCAGGTCCCTGGAATCTCTGCAGAGGATGAGATCTGGTTCCGCTGGAAGGCGGGCTCATTAAGTTTACTTGAAGTTTGCCTTCCTGCACACTCTCCTGCCTGGTTCTCAGGTCAGCCTCATGCCCTCCCTCTTCTTGTTTAGTTAGTCACTCTCCAGTGGGCAGTCATTGCCTGGGACTTTGCTCCCTCCAGGCAGTGGGCTTTGACCTGAAGGCCAGCTTGTCTATGTAAATGTCCAGTGTGTATCAGAGATGTGACTATTTAGCTCTTAAACCAGGTGCCTCTGTCCTTTCTAAAGACCTTTCCAGCATACTGTTAACCTAAGTGCCAGGGGCAGAAGACCCCAGGGGCACCTGATGCAAATGTTGCTGACTTTTTCATGAGGACACTTTATCACAGAATTCCAGCTGTTGGTGTCAGCAGGTGACAGTGAGGCCTCTCTTGGATAAGAAAAATATGAAGAGCAATGGAAATCAGAAATGGAAAGAGGAATTGGATTCAGTCATCAGAAAGCTATTTGACATCTAAACTTTAGCCAGTAGTGGATATGGCTGCATGGAAAATGCATGCATACACCCAATGTTGCAAGGTCATAATTTCCTTATCACCATCATCGAGCACTGTTAATGAAGCCAGTTGTGCATGACTCTGTATGCAGCTATGCAGTGATACTTCCCAGGTAAATTGCCTGGGGTATGGAAAGTGACTGAGACTTGACAGTTAGCACAGTTCCTTAATTGCAGCAAAGCAGCTGAAGTAAACAAATCTTTGAGAAAGCCTACAACTAAAAAGTCTAAAGTTTGGAGGCAAATCATGCTCTTTCATGTTACACATCATGGCATCATCGAGTCAGTGGGCATGAGTTTGAGCAAACTGGGAGATAGTGAAGGACAGGGAAGCCTGGCGTGCTACACTTCCTGCGATCACAGAGTCAGACATGACTGAGTGACTGAACAACAACACATTACACAGAGGAATCTTTCTTAAAAGACTCACAGACTTTTATGCTGGAACATCTAATACAGATTTTATTTTTCTTTTTGAAACAGTTGGCTTGCTAACAGAAAATCCTTACAGGTTAGTTACCAAAAAAGTTGAGCAATATAAAAAAGAACATCTAAACTAAAAAGGAAATGCCATCAATTCACCCCAGCCCACCAAACATGCTTCCACTCCCACTGGATGACCACTGTTGACATTTCTCTATCACCTTCCCATCCTCCTTTTAAGTAAAGATATATGCATGTGTGTTCAGACATTACTTTAAGTTCATATTGATACACGCATATGTTTTCTCTGACTGGCTTTGCCTGCATGGAAGGTTACAGCGGTTGTTTAGACCTGCTCCCCTTAGCTTCTCGATGAGAAAAGCTGACAGCCTTACCCCTTTATTCTGCCTATTGCTGCAGGATCACTACTTTTGGCTTTACTTTTAGATGACTGATTTTTATTGGTTTTAATGCCACAGCCAGTTAGCCTTTATGTTTTCACATTCAGAATTTGTTTCTTTTGTTTGGGGTGAAAATAATTTCTGCCACCAAGTGTCCATTTGCTCACTAAGAATGCTTTTAGCAGAGGCAAAAAGCACCAGGACTGCCTCTCTGGTTTTTACAAGAGACACTTGCCTCTAAGGCTATAACTTTTAACTGAATTAGATTCAGGGTCATATTTTTCAAATGCTAGATATCTGTGTGACTATCAAGATGCTATATGCTCAGTAAAACATAAAACATATTCTCTTCTCTGGCTTTTCCCTCAGAAGGTTGCTTTTCTGCCTCAGTGTCTTCTGTGTCAGCCTTGTTTTGTTTTGAAGTTTATGGTTTGTTCCTGAACATTGTAAGCCCTGTTCATTGACTGTGGGGTTGACTACTGATTCAGAAATCCCGTCCCTGGAGACATAAAGCTCAGCAGACATGCACAGAGTGGGCCCCTGCTTTTGCTGAAGTCCCTCTTCATCTCCAGGAACTGAATTTTTCATGCAGTAATTAAAATTTGTAGGTCAGGCCTCCCATGGCACCGTTTGCTGCTAATGTGGGAAAGCAATGATCAGATTCGCTTACGCTGCTCTTCACTGAGCTGAGACTTAAAGGATGAAGGGTGACATTTTCCCCCATTTTGTAAATTAATGCCATTGATCTGCCTAACAAGAACAAAGTTAGGCTTCAAAATACCAAATGATAAAGAGATTAAGACTTTAAATGGCTTTCCAAAAGGCAACCTCTATTGTAAGGCTCCAAGCTGACTATTGAACTTTCAATTAGAATTTCTAATAGGCTATTGACTTAAATGGATAAAATGTTGCAAGTGATAGCTTTCAAGATGACAAAGATTGCTTCTTACGTTCTGCAATATTACTTGATGTAGCATATACCATTCTGGAAGGTGAATAAGCAGAATAGTAAACTGTTAGCCTCTCTTTTTAGCATGTCAACTGCATCTGTGGTATAGTTTTTCTCAAAGATGAATGAATGCATTTTTAAAAAATAAATGTGTTTTTTAAATGCTTTTGTGTTTTCTAACACTGAGCTCCATGAAACCTTTCACGGCATGGGACTCTCTTAGTCTCTGGCATTGTGGCAGTCTACTTCTTTCATGAAACACGGTCAGTGTGTGTGTGTCTCTCTGCCCACAGGCGTTCGTACGTGCTCGCATGTATGTTCATGGTTGCAACTCCTGCAGCAGTGTTGTCTGTCATCGCTCTCTGCCTCAGTTTACTGTTCTTGGAAGAAAAGATTCTCCTCCCTGATGGGCTACCAGGGAAGTTTGACTCAGTCTCGGCCTTGTTATAAAACACTAGCTCTAATACATTTTTTCCAGTACTAATTTTTCAAAGACTAGCTACCTCTTCTAGGATAAAGGGTTAATATTATGCTTATGTTACAGTGCATTAAAAACTCTAATTAAAACAGCATTACGTTCCCATCTGCCAATCTCCAGTAATCTTCTTTAATTGCAGTAATTAAACTATATTTACATGTTCAGAATACTTGTAATTTAGCAAATTGCACTCTCTGCTCTACATTTAATCAAACAACCAGTTCCAGTATATTTAGTGTGGAAAGAAGTAATTTCAATGTTTTGATTACTATAGCAGATTTGACAGAGTAAGTGCCCCTCTAGTAGAGGGCTTGAAAGGGAAGGCAAACATGAAATACAGTCATGGTTTTGATTGTCATGTGAATGCCTAATTACATGTTGGAGGATTAACTATTAAAGGGTATCATGGTTGCACTTGATGTTTAGATACAGCCAATATTGCAGATAGCAGAGACTGTCTTTTAGGGAAATTTGACAAAAGAAGCTAAGTTTTCTCTCTAAAGGTTGGGAGATCATTGGAAATTGTAGTGAAAATGTTGCCAGAATTGTATAATTCCCACTGTGTCTCTTGCCTGTGATAGCAAAGCCTGCTATGCGAGATGATTATTTTAGTCTCCCCAGCTAGTGTGTGTGCGTGCTCAGTCGTGTCCGGCTCTTTGAGACCCAGGCAAGAGTATTGGAGCAGGTTGCCAATTTCTTCTCCAGAAGATCTTCCCAGTCCAGGGATCAAACCCATGTCTCTTGCATCTCCAACATTGGCAGGCAGATTCTTTCCCACTGTACCACCTGGCAAGACCTCTCCCCTACTGGAGTTCCGAAGAAATTCAGTGAGCGGCAACACCGGGAGATCTTCCTGACGATGGCAGTTCAGGAGTGAGTCCCTCCACGTACTCTATCTTTTGTGTTTTCTCTTTCACTCTGGAGAAGACCGAAGGGTTCCTGGAAAGGCCCTGTCAGAAGTCAAGCCTTTTTCCTTCCTATCTTTCATACTAAACCATTCCACCTAACCCATCTGCATAGCCAGCCCCATTTCTGCTTCTCAGTTTCCTCATTTCACTTTATTTTTATTTTATTTTATTTTATTTTTTGTGTGTGGTAAAAGTCACATCCTATAAAACATATTATTTTAACTATATTTAACTGTGCAGTTAAGTGGCACTAAGTGCATTTTTGCACTGTTCTCACCATTATCCATGTCCTGAATTTTTCACCTTCCCCAGCTGAAACTGTCCCCACTAAACACTAACTCCCCATCCCCCACTCCCCTCCCCTCCCCTCCACCCACCCCTCCCCGCCCCACCAGCTCCTAGTATCTACCAGTGTACTTTCAGATTCTGGGAATTTGACTATGCTAGGCACCTCATATAAATGAAATCAAACAGTATTTGGCTGCAGCTAATGTTTTAATATATTGGAATGCATTTTTAAGGTTTAAGTTTCCACATTTTAAAAACAGAAGTAATGTGAATATTGAATGTAATCAAAGAAACACTCTTCCTCACCTTAATAGTATATTTGTTACTGTTACTACCGAGTTGTACCACTACAATAGTTTCTATCTCGTTATCTGTATAAATTTGACAGGGATATTGGGTACTGCCGTCACATCCCTGCTTTCCAGAACAACACGTCAGGTTTTTCAACATAGAATTTGAAATAATGTTGTCTCTTCCAGTAGCTTCATTGTAATTAGATGATGTTAACAGTGTGTTCTAAAATTTGTATGTCTCCTCACTTCTGGGTCATCTATTGTGTTAATAAGGATTATACATTAATGAAAATAAAAAGACAGTCTAGCAGTGCTATTGAATACCAGTGCTCAACCTTGGTTCTTGACCATGTGAGAAAAGTGAAGCTACTGAAGTGTTAAAAATGATATGTGGGGGTGAGAATCTGAGATTTTCTTTATGGTTCAGTTAGTAACTTGCCAGATGATAACAACGTGTTTCACTTCTTTAGCTTTTATGTTGTTAGAGAAAGAGCAGAGAGTAAGCCTTGGACTTACTTTTTTTTTTGGCTCATGGAGAAGTCACTTACATGTATAACCTTAACCAAAAAAATATTGGACTATAGACTGTCAGAGAAGAACATTTGGTTCAAATCCAGACCCATTTCTGTGTTATACCAGTGAGAATCTAACTTCTGACCGACCAGGGACTTATCCTTTTTTTCTTCCTGCTGCCTTGTCACAGAGACTCTGATTATTTATGATGATTATTTTAAAAGTGTATTGGACAAAATTAAGCCTTATGGTGAAATTCAAAGCAAAATACTCTCTAAGCTGCAGTGTGGAGGGTTGGGGGTGCTAGAGATGCTTTGAAAGGAAAAGAGACAGAAGTTGAAGTTAAGGCCAGCAATGATTGAAATGCCAGTTCTATTACTTAGCTGTTTAATCCCAAGAAAACCAGGTGGTTTCTTTGAGCCTCTAATGCCTCATTTATAAAATGGGAATAAATATATACATGGGAACCTCACTATTAGTTTTTCTCTCCCATTACCTATAATGTGTGTTCATGTATGGTAGACAGACAGACAGACACCCACACACCATAAGAACTTAAGAGTCTTTGAAATAATATATGGTTTACAGTGCAAAAAAAGTATTTTTAAGAGTGTAGCATAGCTGTCAAGAGAAATATGCCTAAAGGGTGAGGTATACCTAGAAACTGAAATTTCCAGATTTTTCCCAAACCTTCCTATAACCATTTTTTTAGTCCCTTGTTTTAACAAGTACTACTTTCTGAAATTGTTAACAGAAGACACAACTGAAGGATGTAAATCTTGCTACTTCTTTCACACTCTGCTTAGAAGTGCTAATGAGCAGCAGAGTAACCCCAAGAAGGCCCTTTATCTGAACTTTATCTACTCATGTTATGGGTAATTAAGAATGGACTGTAGGGAACACACCTAGATGGCAAATAACATCTCGGCTTGCCAGAGGTTGCTACAGACGCAGAGTTCAGTTCTCATTTTTGACTCTTATTGGAAATTCAGAAGTTAAAGTCAGCATCACTGTGCTAGAACATGTGAAACTTTGTCTCCTTGAAAACTTTCTACGTTGGGATTAGGGAATGGGCACCACAGATACAGAGAGAAGCTCTAGCATTTAATTCCAAAGCCAGAAACTCTGACATTTACATTTTGCTAATGTAAAATGTTCACATGTCATCTTGCAGCATATAGGGTCTGGGCTTTTGCCAATAGGACTGCAAAGTCTTTCTGAAGAAGTGCTTTTGGGGTAGGAGGGGTGTTGAGCTGCAGAGACATTTCCTTAATATTGTTCTTTAAATGGACATAATGTGTAAATACATGAAATTCAGAGCCCTCCTCTGAATTTCACTTTTCTGAGAAAGCATTACTTACTATAGCTTTCCTCCTAGTAATGTGGCTGATTTTCTGTTTTCCAGTGTTTACTTATACTGTATAATGTTTACCGTATAATGAGTTTATCGTATAATAAGGGACCCTGATTTATTAGCTCTTCATTACTCTCATTCCATCAGCTTCTTGATAAATGCTATAACCCTTGTCAGGGATGTGCGTCTCAATCAAGTGATATCATTGCCTTTTAAT
Organism: Capricornis sumatraensis; assembly: GCF_032405125.1. Classification (NCBI taxonomy): domain Eukaryota; kingdom Metazoa; phylum Chordata; class Mammalia; order Artiodactyla; family Bovidae; genus Capricornis; species Capricornis sumatraensis. Next base: position 11,962,239 of record NC_091071.1, read on the forward strand.
GAACTCTTCCTCTTAGAGTAACAGCATCACATGTGAAATTCCTTATCCTGTATTATTAACGGGCCCCAGAATAAAAGGCACAGAGGCCCTGAGAAGGTTGCGCTGAGAAATGGGGCAGAATTCATTACAATTCAATACCCGGCTAGTTAGCAGTCTTTGATCTATCATATTTACCCTTCTGAAACAGCAAGAAGGCATGGGCAGAGCGGTAGTCAACTCTTTCTAGCATGTGTAGGCATTTTGTAAGTGCAGCCTCAGTTGTTTAATGCCTAGCCTGACTTCTGGAATTTAACACAGTGACAAGTCTTTCAGAGGGGGCATGAAAAAAAAAGTGATATTTTACAACCTGAGAAGTTAAGCACTAAGATGGTTAGGGCCCAGCTCTCATTAGCTGAATGGTAGATTTTTCTAATTAGTTTTTTCTAGTGCAATTAGCACAAAAGAGTCTAATCACCTCATGTGAAACCAATCTAATGCTTGGCGAAGAATGCCCTTGGCTTCTCTTTCAGACTGGATCTTAGGATTTTTCGGTTCACCTCCTTACAGAGTGGGATGTGCCTAGTGAGTGAGTATTTAAGGTGTGAGCACATATCTGCAGAAGGGGCCAGACAAAACCAACTTGTTGACTCCCAGTGGAAGGATAGCTGGAGAAAGTGCTTAGAAATCTTCACTAGTTGGCAGTCATCAGTGTAATGACTTCAATTAAAGAATCTGTTTTCCTTGATAGCTTTCATTTACAAGTTTTTGACTGGGCCCTGGAATAGCCCCTGTTCGTCATGGTGGCACCTCCTGAGGGCACGAAACATGTTGCACGTTAGACTCAAATGAACCTGGAGTCCTGGGCTACCTGGCTTGATTTCTCAGGCTCTGTGGTGCAGGTTTTCCATCAGTTTTGGCTAATTTGTGCCTTTGGTGTTCTGTCTCTCCTCCCTCTCTCTGCCTTGGAGCTCTCCATGGGTGCCACATTCGATTTGGAAGTGTTCTCAAATTTCTAGTATCCATCCATCACTTGATATCTCTTAAGGGAGCCAACTCTGGGTGTGTCAATTGATATTTTTCATGTTTACCTGGAAAGGAAACTATAATGGCGACATCCGGTCCCACAGCATAGAAACTGTTGTCCCTTTTGGGGGGAATGGCACCCCACTCTAGTATTCTTGCCTGGAGTATCCCATGGACAGAAGAGCCTGGTGGGCTACAGTCCATGTGGTCTCAAAGAGTTGGACACTACTGAAGTGACTTAGCATGCACTTGCTTGCAAGCAGGTGAAAGAGAAAATGCTCAGTGTGTGCATATTTATTATGAACTAGGGAAAGGAATGGGCATCTTTGCTCACCAGGCTGCAGAAGCTAAGAAAATGCAAGCTTCCATAGTCCAGGCCATCACTGCTCTGTAGAACTTCCTGGGATGATGAAAGCGTTCTGCTTCATCTAGTACAGGAGACACTAGCTACGTGTGGCTGTCATACGCCTGAAATGTGAGGCAGAGGGACTACATTTTTTTTCATTTTATTTACTTTCAATTTGCTCGTGTCCCTTTTGTGGAGAGTTGGTACTGTATTGGACAGGGCGGATCTAGCCCTCCTCTACCACCCTCACCAGTGTGCACACAGCTGCATCCGTACCAACAGGAAGCATGCTGACCCCCGCTCTCCCGGCTCTCCGTTCTTCTCAGCTTGGTCTTCAAACCCCTCAGACTCTTTTCTCAGTCCTATTAGGAGTTCAGCACAAGGCATTCTCTTGGTTTGTGTTAACTGAAGATCATGCTGTACTTCCCCAGCCTAACACTTGAAAAAAATTTGTAGTTTTTAAAATGGCCAACATACTAGTTTGTTTCTAAGAGGAGCGGGGGAGGAATCAGTCAACTGAAACTTATGGAACCTTCCCAATCTCAGAGATAGGATAGTATCAAACACTTCCAAAGATCTAGATTAAGTAGATGTAAATGGCTTTTATAGACTCTCTGTGATGTTTTAATTATAGCTAATTAAAGTAAACAAAATGGAATATTTCATCATCTTTATCAATGATGTTTAACAAATGTGCTAACTTTGCTTCTGGCAGCCAGCTATGCTGTCATGGAGCTGACTCTTCAGTTCACACTGAATGGAAGTCAGCAACCCGGACACATAGACCTGCCTCTGTGATGACCAGTCTGGCTCCTTCTCCCATGGTTGGAAGTCCCTTTTGTTGCTTTGAACCCTGGAATGGATTCTGTTTAAAGGAGGAAAGATAGAACACTAAGCTCGTGTATTCATCAGAATGCACGTTCACCTATTCAACAAAAATGTAAGTGTTAAGTGTTAGTCGCTCAGTCGTGCTCAACTCTTTGCGACCCCATGGACTGCAGCCCACCAGGCTTCTTTGTCCATGAGATTTTCCAGGCAAGGATACTGGAGTAGGTTGCCATTTCCTTCTCCAGGCGATCTTCCCAACCCAGGGATCGAACCCACGTCTGCTGCACTGCAGGCAAATTCTTTACCAGCTGAGCTGCAAGGGAAGCTTGAAGGCCAATTCTGGTTGGAATTGTGGGGACCTCTGAGGATGCATACATGGAAAGACACTGTGTAACCCCCAGAGGACTGTGATTGCCAGTAACTGACACATGTCTGCATGCTTCAGTTCAGTTCAGTTCAGTTGCTCAGTTGTGTCCGACTCTTTGCGACCCCATGAATCGCAGCACACCGGGCCTCCCTGTCCATCACCATCTCCCGGAGTTCACTCAGACTCACGTCCATCGAGTCCGTGATGCCATCCAGCCATCTCATCCTCTGTCGTCCCCTTCTCCTCCTACCCCGAATCCCTCCCAGCATCAGAGTCTTTTCCAATGAGTCAACTCTTCGCATGAGGTGGCCAAAGTACTGGAGTTTCAGCTTTAGCATCATTCCTTCCAAAGAAATCCCAAGGCTGATCTCCTTCAGAATGGACTGGTTGGATCTCCTTGCAGCCCAAGGGACTCTCAAGAGTCTTCTCCAATACCACAGTTCAAAAGCATCCATTCTTCGGTGCTCAGCCTTTTTCACAGTCCAACTCTCACATCCATACGTGACCACAGGAAAAACCATAGCCTTGACTAGACGGACCTTTGTTGGCAAAGTAATGTCTCTGCTTTTGAATATGCTATCTAGGTTGGTCATAACTTTTCTTCCAAGGAGTAAGCATCTTTTAATTTCATGGCTGCAGTCACCACCTGCAGTGATTTTGGAGCCCAAAAAAATAAAGTCTGACACTGTTTCCACTGTTTCCCCATCTATTTCCCATGAAGTGATGGGACCAGATGCCATGATCTTCGTTTTCTGAATGTTGAACTTTAAGCCAACTTTTTCACTCTCCTCTTTCACTTTCATCAAGAGGCTTTTTAGCTCCTCTTCACTTTCTGCCATAAGGGTGGTGTCATCTGCATATCTGAGGTTATTGATATTTCTCCCGGCAATCTTGATTCCAGCTTGCTTAGTTGTGTCTAACTCTTTTGCAACCCCATGGATGGTAGCCCGCCAGGGTCCTCTGTCCATAGTATTTCCTAGGCAAGAATACTGGAGTGGGTCACCATTTCCTTCTCCAGGGTATCTTCCTGACCCAGGGATTGAACCCGGATCTCCTGTGTCTCCTGCATTGACAGGCAGATTCTTTACTGCTGTGCTACCAGGGAAGTCCAGCTGACACATAGACAGATAAAATTCTGTGACAAGCGTTGTGATGGAAGTAAATACATGCTGTGTCGTAAAATCTGGAAGAGAAAAACGAAGTGGTGATTCCACGGGAAGCTTCTAAGGTAGAAACATGTAAGGGAACTTTTTTATTTTTTATACCTAAATTTAAATAAATATAAGGGAGACTTGTACGGGAATTTGAGGATTTTTTTCAGGGATTTTCATGAAGGGGAGTGTGCTGTGGTGTAGTATAGCTCAGATGTGTGAAGCAACAGTGTGTATTTAGGGGCCTGTTGAGAGGAAAGGAATGCAATATTTGGTGTGAGACGGTGAGAGTCTGAGAGATGGGGATGGAAAGGTAGCCCCTGCTCAGCTCCTGCGGGGAGTGTATGGCATGGGCATGGTGGAGCTTTAGGGTTTGATGCTAAGTTTTTGTTGGGCGTTCTTGTTTTTTGTTTTTTTTTTTTAATATGTATTTATTTATCCGGGTCTTCGTCGGCAGCATGTGGGATCTAGTTCCCTGACCAAGGAATGAACACAGGCCCCCTGCATTGGGAGCTCAGAATCTTAGCCACTGGACCACCAGGGCAGTCCCTGATGCTAAGTTTTAGAAATATAATGGAACCAGGATTAGGATGAGCCAGGAGAAGCACGCAGGGTAAAAAACACAAGGAAGCGCCCCCTCTGAGTATCACGCGTGTTGAGGGTTGGTCCTCACACAGTCCTGAGAGGATACCCTCCTTAAACTTTGTGCCTGGGCACCTCGCTTGCCTTCCCCTAATCCAGGCCCCTAAACATGGCTAGCCTTTATGCAGAGAAAGGGGTTGAAAGGGAAGTGGATGGACACCTGAACCAAGGCAATGTGGTGGACGTGGCAGAGTAGACGTCAGTGAAACAGCTTTACAAGGTAAAGCAGAAAGACATAGTGACAGAGAATAATGAGGGGGGTGAGAGAGAGGAGCCAAAAAGTCCCACCAGTGATTCTGTCATACTGCCTAACACGGGTTGTTCCCTAATTTCTCAGTTCCTGCACTGTTCTGTGAAAGTGAAAGTGTTAATTGCTCAGTCATGTCTGACTCTTTGCAGCCCCATAACCTGTAGCCCAGGCTTCCCTTGTGGCTTGCCTGGTATTCAGAAGACCTGGGTTCGATCCCTGGATGGGGAGGATCCCCTGGAGGAGGGAAAGGTTACCCACTCCAGTACTCTGGCCTGAGAATTCCATGGACTGTATGATCCATTGGGTCGCACAGAGTTGGACACGACTGAATGACTTTCACTTCAAACTGTAGCCCACCAGACTTCTCTGTCCATGGAATTCTCCAGGCAGAAATATTGAAGCGGGTAGCCATTTCTTTCTCCAGGGGATCTTCTTAACCCAGGGACCTAATGCAGGTCTCCTCCAGTGCAGGCAGTCACACCCAGTTCAAGGTGGCCTATGTAACTACTGAGTCTGACAGCCTTGATTGTGTTTTGAGAGAAGGTCGTGAAAGCTGGAGTTTTTAAAGTGTCTGACTTTAGGTAGATCTGCTGTGCTAGATGGTGTTAACACGTGCGAGGACTGCAGTTCTTGGCTCTCTAAATTCAGTGACCTTATTTTAAAAGATGATCAACATGGCTTAGAACCTTCTGAGGATTAGGAGACATTTTAGCAAGTTTATCAAGAATAAGCAAAGATGACATTTGGCTAGCAATATTCCCACCCACCCCCACACCAAAAAACCATTTGTTTTGGAACAAAGCTTTTTCCATTTAACAAGTTTAGAATTACCAATACTGCTTGAAAGTCCTTCTCCTCCCTCCAAACTCTCAGATGTTTTCAGGAGGGACTCTCTCCCTCAAAGACATCCAAGAATATAGTTAATTGGGAAAACATGCAAGAAAGGGCGACTCGGCTCCTCTGGCCACCTGTGCTCATCCAGCACGTGCTAGTACTTGCCTCAGATAAACCTGACAGATGGCTGTTTGCAGAGCAGGGTCTAATGTGCCTTTGACTCAGAAGTTCGGGAAGAAAGCCCTCTGTACAGTGAGCCTCTCGCTGTCTCATGGAGTCTTCTGCTCTTGCCTGCTCCCTCTCACCTGGGTCCAAAGAGCTTGTGAAGAACGAAGGGTGTTCTGCAGAGGGTTGCTGTAGTGCGAGTGATTTACTGGGATTAGAATCAGAGCATCTCAGGGTTGGATGAGTGCTTGAAGGCCATGTAGTGCAGCGGTCCCCAGCCTTTTTGGCGGCCGTCCTCCCATGTGAGCTACATAAAGCTGCCACCTTCTGTGTAGCCAGGAGTTCACACCATCCCAGGGCGAGTTTCCCTTTCTGGGCTGTGGTGTGGCTCTGTGTGTGACTCGTGACTCTCCTCCTTCCAGCCCCAGAGTGCTGGTCACTCCTCACACCATTTTGTCCCGTGCCTGACTTCCATTGCCCCTCCTCCCCATCCCCCTGCAGTCGCAAAACCCTCATGAGGTGCTGCTGCTTATCTCCCCTGACCCTCCCCCCACGCCCTCCTCTATCCCAGGTTAGAGCTGGGCCGCCACTAAGACTCCCATGATACGTAAGCACATCTCTGCCATAGTCCGTGTGCTGTGCTTTGTCTCCAGCCCTGTGACACCCCATGGACTGTAGCCCACCAGGCTTCTCTGTCCATGAAATTCTCCAGGCAAGAATACTGGAGTGGGTTGCCATGCCCTCCTCCAGGGGATCTTCCTAACCCAGAGATCGAACCCAAATCTCCCGCATTGCAGGCAGATTCTTCACTGTCTGAGCCACCAGGCACGCCCGTCATAGTCCATACACTGCTCTAAAATCATCCAGTGTGTGTCGGTCTGTTCCCTAGACTGTACTTTCCTTGAGGACTGGGGTTGCACCTCACTCATCTCGTTGCCCACAGTGCCGGCCACATGGTTAGTAATGGGCGCTCTGTCATCAAGGCAGGCGTGTGTGAACGTGTAATACACTGTGTCATACACTGTTCCAGGATGTTTACGTTCTCCACTGTTTCCTCTTCTCTTCTCAATCTGAATGAGAGTGGGTGAAATCATGCCAGCAGGAATGCAGAAAGCAGAAGAGAATCCCCGCCACCCAGCAACCCTTGCCCCCCTGTCCTCAGGACCACTGCTCCCCTCTGCCTGCTGTGTGCAGCTCCCTGGCCCGAGATCCACCCTGGGTGGGAGCTGGTCCCTGGCAGAACAGACAGATGGGACGTTTCCTGCAGGACTTCGCAGAGTGCCCTCAGCTCCCCAACCTTGGCGTCAGGCAGGATTCCAAGCCACATCTCCTTCCTTCTACCCTTGTGGTACTTCTATTTTATTTTATTTTTATTTTATTGAAGTAGAGTTGATTTACAATTTTATGTTAATTTCTGCTATACAACAAAGTGGTTCAAGTATATATATATATATACACATTCTTTTTTTAAAAAATGCTTTTCCATTATGTTTTCTCCTACAATATTGAATATAGTTCTCTGTGCTATGCAGCTGGACCTTTTCGTGTATCATCCTATATGTAAAAGTTTACATCTGCTAACTCCAGCCTCCTCCTCCTCTCTCCCCAGTTCCCCCTTGGCCGCCAGTCTGTCCCTTTGTTCCTGATTGTGTGTCTGCTTCACAGATAGATTTATTTGTGTCATATTTTAGATTCCACATGTGAGTGATATCATATGGTAATTGTCTTTCTCTGACTTCACTTAGTGTGGTAATGTCTAGTTGTATCCATATTGCTGCAAATGGTATCATTTCATTCTATTTTATGACAGAGTAGCATTCCAATGTATATATGTGCCACCTCTTGTTTATCTGTTCAGCCTTTGATGGACATTTAGGTTGTTTCTGTGTCTTGGCTACTGCAAGCATAGGGGTACATGTGTCTTTTTGAATTAGAGTCAGACATATGGCCTCCTTTAATCTGAGACTCCGAGAGACCTCCTGGCCCCATAGAGTGTGCCATTCATACCACTCTCTTCTCTTCTGGTGTGTGTGCTTCAGTCATGTCTGACTCTTTGTGACCCCATGGAATGTAGCCTACCAAGCTCCTCTGTGGAATTCTCCAGGCCAGGATACTGGAGTGGATTGCCATGCTCTCCTCCAGGGGATCTTCCCAACCCAGGCATCGAACCCATGTCTCCTTGTCTCCTGCATTGGCAGGTGGGTTCTTTCCCAGTAGCGCCACCTGGGAAGCCCTCTCTGCTGGCTCATGTTATCTTTTCCCACTCCTTCAGGTGGAGGGCTTCCCTTGTGGCCCAGCTGGTAAAGAATCCGCCTGCAATGCGGAAGACCTAGATTCGATCCTGGGGTTGGGAAGATTCCCTGGAAAAGGGAAAGGCTACCCACTCCAGTATTCTGGCCTGGAGAATTCCATGGACTGTATAATCCATGGGGTCGCAAAGAGTCAGACACGACTGAATGACTTTCACTCACTCAGGTGGAGGTTCTAGAGCGTGATAAATAAGTGAGTTATAAGCTTCCTCAGTAGTCCAGTTATAAACTGGCTAGTCAAGTGGGAGGGAGATGACAGCCCGGGGAGGAATTTAGAGCCAGGCTCGCACTTCCTTCCCTTGTAGCCCATGTTGCAAAGTCACCCACCCCATGCAGTCAGCACCTCGAGGTGTCAGCAGGAGGGACCCTGTGCTGTCTGGGAACTGAGGCCCCAGAAGTTAAAGGTAATTTACTAAGACCACTCGTAGCTAATAATAGGCAAAACAGGAGCATACATTCAGATCCATCCAGTTGCTTCTATGTTTGCATGAAACCACGGAAAAGGTTATCTGATACGTGGCTCCTTTCAATCTCCTTAAAATAAACTCTGTGTGATGTTGCCTCTGCTGTTCCACCATCCCCACCACCACCACCAGTCTCTCATAATTCACTGTTCATCAGGCAGTTGCTGCCTAGGAATTCCAGGTGAGTGACTGTGAACTAACGGGATTTCATCCTGTGACTTGGCAAACCCTTTTCTAGAATCCAAGTGTGTGCCCTATACCTGTGGTGGAGAGCCAGGGAGGTGCGAGGTGTATAGAGAGCAAGAGTGGTTCCTGACTGAGAGGTGGCACTGGTGGTAAAGAACCTGCCTGCCAGTGCAGGAGACGTAAGAGACCCAGGCTCAATCCCAGGGTCGGGAAGATCCCCTGGAGGAGGGCATGGCAACCCACTCCAGTATTCTTGTTTGGAGAATTCCATGGACAGAGGAGCCTGGTGGGCTCCAGTCCATAGGGTTGCAGAGTCAGACTTGACTAAAGCAATTTAGCAAACAACACAGATAATAAAAATGGCTGAGGTACTGAAGGTCAAGAAATCTAAGCATTTTGTAGTCATTGAATCTCCTCAAACCTCGTAAGAGAAGAGCTACTACTTCACTTTACAAATGGCCTGAGGAGGGTAAATAACTTGCCACAGCGGTCCAAGACCTGACCCCGGGCTCCAACTCAGAGCCCTTCACTCCCAGACACTCCTCTGGCTCCGGTTCTGGGGCGGTAACGTGGGGGATGTAGAGCAGCCTGTGGGCTTAGTGACTGTGCTGCTTGGCGCACAGCAAGACCGACCATAATCAGCACTTGAATAACAGAATTTTCATGAGCGATTAAAGTAAAAGCCAGGATTTAGAGATTGAGAGTTGATTGATAAAGGATAAATGATATTTGGAAGGTCTTACTGGATTTGATTAAAGTGAAATTCAGAAACCATCACAAAGATGATTATTTACCATTGGTACTTAGAGGACTTTTTTTTGTGGCTTCAGTCATTGGCACTCCGGTGCTTAAAAAGCTCTGTGCTCAAAACCAAAATGTAATTGATCCTCAGAAAATCAGAGGTTAGTGCCTTCTTTGGCAAGCTGCTTCTGAGCTTTGTTACACTGAAATATAATCACCCTTTGAAGACTGAGATCTTGTTTTGTTTTGTTCTGTTTTTTCTCCCATGGTGCCTAGTATCTTGCCTTCTACATAATAGATACTTTGAGATGGATGGACAGACTAATTATTTTGTATTCCTTTCGGGGCTGTGAATTTAAGAGTTGATTTCTGAATGAAGTATGTTAGCAAAGATTGCTTAAGCACAAAAATCTCATTAATCTTATTTCTCTTCTTAATCGCCTGAACGTCAGTGCCCAGGACCCAGTCCAAGTGTTGTACTGCGTCTCAGTAAAGCTGATGTTTTATGGAAGGGAAACCGAATATGAAATAGTAGCAAGCACTGGGACAGAGGCGGCATCACTTCTCTTGGCCACTACAGAAGGTTAGACAGAAGAGGGCGCGGGATCAGGGTTTGTGGTTGGAAGTAGGCATTTGGAGCAGACTTGTGATTTCAGCTCATAGCCAGTGCTAGATGCTGCAGCAACAGGACAAAAGGGTACGTGAACGTATAAGTGGGCCTCACCCAAATGCTGAAATTGATGGGCCAAACAGATGAAAGTTAGATGGCCTTAACTAGTGAACAAGTTTCTATTTAAGAGACCAAGTATTTTTGATCACTAATATTTATTGAGTGCTTACTACATGCGAGATAGGATTCTAAGCACTTTACAAGTATTTAATCCTCAGACTAATCTGTGAAATAGATACAACTATTATCCTCATCTTACAGATAAGGAAACGGAGGTGCAAGGAGTTTAAGGAACTTACTGAAAATATCACGATTTGTTAAGTCATGAAGTCAGATGATCTGACTCTAGAGATACTGCTCTTAACCCTTGCACTGGGTGCTTTGTCTTGGTTCTCAGATTTCTTTGGCTGGCTCAGACAATGTCAGCCCAAGACCTGTATTGACCATGTGGCCTGGCCAATTTCCGTCAGTCCAATGACTTTATATATATATGTGTGTATATGTATCCCTGAATAGTTGGCTCCCTGTGTACCATTTCTCTTTTCCTAGACTGTAAACTCCCTGAGGGTAAAGAATCTATCCCATTCATGTTCATTCAGTCTTTGTTCATAGGAAACTCTATAAGTTTTATTCTAGATTCCTTTGAGCTCTACATTATTCCATTGGCCCCTGGGATCTTTATTGGTGTTTCTTGGCCCAGGGGTTGAGTCTACAGCAACAGAGGAGGCATCAGAATTCTCAGTGGTATTCAGCAAATCTTTCAGGCCTGAGCATAAAGAATTGAACAGGATAGACATTATCTGTGCCTTCTCAGAGCTTGCATTTCAGCAAAGAAACAGAAGACATAGGCGCAGTGTGTAGGTGCTATTTATTTATTTTTAAAAAATACTTATTTGTCCTCGCTGGGTCTTGGTTGCAGGATTTGGGTTCTTCAGGCTTTGCTGTGGCATGCAGAATCTTTAGGTGCAGCATGTGAACTTTTAGTTGTGGTATTTGGGATCTAGTTCCCTGATGAGGAGGGACTTTCCTGGTGGCTCAGACAGTAAAGAATCTATCTGTAATGCAAGAGACCCAGGTTGATTGCTGGGTTGGGGAGATACCGTGGAAAAGGGAATGGCAACCCATTCCAGTATTCTTGCCTGGAGAATTCCATGGACAGAGGAGCCTCGCGGGCTCCAGCCCATGGGGTTGCAAAGAGCCAGACCTGACTGAGCAACTACACTTTCACTTTTTACTTCCCTGACGAGGGATCAAGCCAGGTCCCCTGCGTTGGGTGTGTGCAGAGTCTTAGCCACTAGACTGCCAGGAAAGTCCCTGTGCTGTTTAAAAGAAGGAAAAGAAGAAGAAAAAAAAAAAACGAGTTGAAGAAGCTGAGTGGAGAGTGAAGGAGATGGAGGGTGGGGTAGACCCTACTTTAGATAGAAATGCACAGGAAGTTCCTCCTTGCAAGTTAAATTCTAAGCTGAAACTTGAAGAGAAAGACTTAGGTGAGAATGAGAAGACTGAAGGGAAACCACTTTCTAGACAAAGAAAACAGCATGTGCAAAGGCCCTGAGATTGGAAAGGCATTTATTTAACCTATTTAATAGTGGAATTCAAGGATAATCATTAGGCTTAGACAGTTACTTCTTATACATTCTGGCCAGACTTTTTTGTCTGCTGAATTGCAGTCTATTCTCTTTTGTCAGTGGTTCCAAGTCCACTTCCCAAAGCAACAACCAGTATTCAGAACTGTTTTGACTGGTTGCTCTGAAAATAGAGTAAATTAGAAGCAGAGGTGGTTCCATGTAGCCAACAGGGTGTGGAGTGTATCTTAACTTAGTCTGTTTTATTCCATTCTGCATCATAAGCCTTGCCTGCATGGGGCTCAGCAGTAGAACTGTGTCAAATTCCTTATACTTGTTATATCTCTTTTTTGACAGACACAAAACTCAAATGGATTCGTGTCAATGTATGGCAAAACCAATACAGTATTGTAAAGTAAAATAAAGTAAAAATAAAAATTAAAAAAAATTTTTTAAAAGGGGGAATGATTTTAAATCATCAGAAATTATTTTTTTATAAAATTTTCTAAAGATTGTAATTATGTCTCCTATTCCCAGGGGTGGTGATTTCACCATGTTGCGCTGAGAAAGTTGCTCGCAAATTCCAAGAGAGGTATATTCCCAGCCTTCCACAGGCAGGCACCCAGCAGTTTGGGGTCCATGGCCCAGCAGGTGAATGTACCTGATGTCAAAGCAGTCCACACGTGGACAGCAGCTTACCTGACCAGGTCTTTCTCCTCCTCAGTGTTCTACCTGAGATCCCTTGAAAGCTCCCATTTCCCCACCATTCATAAAGGATCTGTAAATTATTTAAGAGAGGGAGACACAGCCTCTTATCCCATCAGGTTTTCCCCCTCAGTAACATGGGTCTTTTTCTCTGAGCACACACACATGGCCCAGACTCACTGTCAGGGGAGATGTAAAGCCAGCATCTGGTGTTAATATCTATTGTTGACATTTTGGGAATGAGAACATGAGCTATTAGGGAAGATGTTTGCTTGTACCTAATTAATGTCCCGTTGTATCCCCTCTTGTTGTCAGCTCTGCCTCACCACCCTGCCTTGGCATTTTCTTTTACTGGCTAACTTTAAAAGTTAATTATTTCTCTGTTGAATGTTAAATGCCACCGTGTTTTAATGCTTTTCCTTGGTGTGAATTATCCATTACCAAAAATCACGATGGTCTCTGCAATTATCAACTCTTTACCTAAAGCCTATGCTCTTGCTAACCATTCTTCTCAAGGGTGGTAGCATTTGCGCATGTCTGGCAACCCAGATCTCCATCAGATGTGGAGTCCTGACTCACCACATTCCTACCCTTGTCTACACGTCCTTAGTGTATAGCAGAGACCAGGTCCTGGTATATTATTTAATTGAAGCAATCATTTAATCAGTCTTCCTAAGTGATGTTGCTTTAAACCAAATCACTGTTAGAACTCATTTGGCAACTCCAATAAACACAGGTAGAAAAGAGGAACCTCAGATAGTTTTCTTTGTCATGCAAAAGCTTTTAAGTTTAATTAGGTCCCATTTGTGTACTTTTGTTTTTATTTCTATTACTCTGGGTAGTGGGTCAAAGAGGATCTGCTGTGATTTATGTCATACAGTAGGACCCTCAGATAGAATGACTCCCTGAGAGCTTTTATAAAACATACCTCTCAATAAGAAATTGCAACTTTCTTGAGATTGGTTTATAAAAAATAATAGTAAAAACTGTAGCTGGCAGTTATTGAGGTACCTTACTCTGTGCCAGGCTCTGTTACTAGCTTTCCCTATGGATTATTTTATTTAATTATCTCAACATCCCTATGAGGTAAAGTAGTATTATTATTCCAAACTTTTTTGTTGTTCAATCACTCAGTCATGTCCAACTCTTTGTAACCCCATGGACTGTTGGGTACCAGGCTTCCCTGTCCTTCACTATCTCCTGGAGTTTGCTCAGATTCACGCCCATTGTGTTGGTGGTGCTATCCAACCATCTCATCCTCTGTCACCCCCTTCTCCTCCTGCCCTTAGTCTTTCCCAGCATCAGGGTCTTTTCCAATGAGTCATCTCTTCACATCATGTGGCCAAAGTATTGGAGCTTTAGCATCAGTTCTTCAATGGATATTCAGGATTGATTTCCTTTAGGATGGACTGGTTTGATCTCCTTGCAGTCCAAGGGACTCTTCAAGAGTCTTCTCCAGCACCACAATTCGAAAGCATCAATTCTTCAGTGCTCAGCCTTCTTTAATTTCATGGCTGCAGTCACCATCTGCAGTGATTTTAGAACCCAAGAAAATAAAATCTGCCACTGTTCCCACTTTTTCCCCTTGTATTTGCCATGGAGTGATGGGGCTGGATTCCCAACCTAAAGTTGAGCGATTTGAAGTACTAAAAACTTAAGTAATTCATGCACCATCACCTGACGGGGCAAGTGTCTGAACCCTTGCTTCCTGCAACACAGAGGTGTGTTGTCCAGGATAGTGGCCTTGAGTCATACATGGCTACTGAGCACTTAAATGGGGCAAGTCTGAATTTGTGTGCTTTGCGTGTGAAATAGACAGCAAATTCTCAAGACTTAGTGCACAATGATAGTGTGAAACAGCTCATTAATAGTGTGTTCATATCCCTTACTTGTCACAATAATAGCATTTTGAATATATAGGTTTAAATAAAATATGAAAGTCAATATCACCTGTTTCTTTTCAGTTCTTTACTGTCTCTACTGCTGCTGCTAAGTCGCTTCAGTCGTGTCCTACTCTGTGCGACCCCATAGACGGCAGCCCATCAGGCTCCACCGTCCCTTGGATTCTCCAGGCAAGAACACCGGAGTGGGTTGCCATTTCCTTCTCCAGTGCGTGAAAGTGAAAAGTGAAAGTGAAGCCGCTCAGTCGTGTCCAACTCTTAGCGACCCCATGGACTGCAGCCTACCAGGCTCCTCTGTCCATGGGATTTTCCAGGCAAGAGTAGTGGAGTGGGGTGCCATTGCCTTCTCCGACTTATGCAGCTGGCATTACATTTCTACTGAGAAGGGCTGCTGTAGACATACACACACGGGGCTCCAGAGTTTCTAGATTCTTTCCTTGCCTTAGGAGCTTCTGATCCTAAATTATTGAGGGGATATGAACAAGTTTTTGACCCTTCCCCTCCCTCCTTTCTGGTCTATTCACTTGCAGAAAATCCAGCACAGAGTATAAATTCTTACGTCTGAGTCTCCACCAAGAACCCATCTGTTGGCGCTTATCAAGTATGGAAAGATAAAACGCTGACATGTTATGCATTAACGAGATCAAAAGGAGGGCTAATGACAGGAATGTGGCTGCTGTTAAAACGTCCTGAGAGGATAATCTGCGCTGACTTTCTGTTCTCCTCAAGGCGACCCCCTTAAATGTCTTCCAGAGACCCGCTCTCCAGGCTCCTTCCAAGGCCCTCCCCACCGTCACTTCACCCTCCCTTCCAGTCCCTGCCCACCCCTTTCCCGGGCCCACCCTCCTCTCTCCAGGCGTCTGTGCATCAGGGGCAGCCCCTCTGCTAAGCAGTTCTGACACGAGGCAGGTCTTTTTTCCTGCCTGTGAGAGCAGTGTATAATGGTGCTGCCCTCCGCCAGGGAGCTTTGAGAAGCTTTATGGCTCTAGCAGGCGTGGGGGAGCCAATCGCAGGCACTAGCTGCTGATATATGACACTAATATAGGGTTCACTTTTATTCTCAACCTAAAAAAAGATAGATTGTTCCAAGTTTAGACAGGCTGTAAAATCGTGTGCTTCTGGAACCACGCTGCCTTCCCCCTGGGACCACTCTAATTGCTTTACATCTGTACAAAGGTTCCTTGTAATCGGGCTTTCTGCCTTCATTTGTCTTCTTTTCAGCCTCTTAGTAAAGACCTTAATTGGTCTTAGTGGGGCTTTTTTCAGTTAGTGCAACTGTACCTTTAGGGCTGAACAAGTACCAGACACTACCTGCGGGGAGAAGTGGGGAGACGGGAAAGACATCAATACTCCTTTACCTCTAACGGTTTAATTAATGTGCTCAGAACAAGGAGCAGTTTGAAGAAATTTCTGCTCCTCCGGGACCCTGCTACAGACATCACCAGGGTTAGGTGAAATTTTCTAGATTTCTTTCCTGCTTCAGTCTCTGTGAACACTCATTAGCCTCGTAATTGTCTCACAGTAAACGGTGTCAGGTTCCAGTCCGTCCTCTTCGGAGGATCCGGTTGCTTTCCATCAACAGACTGAAGTACTAGGGGATCCTTGGGTAAGGAAGTAGCCTCTAATTTTTGTTTCTTAGCTACTAATTATTTAATAATACATTTTATTGCCTATTAAAATGTGGCATAACTTGCTTGTCAGCAAAACGAGATGGAACCCAATCATTTGAGGAGGAGAATAATTGGCGCTTGTACAGATGGCTTTTACTGCAAGTTGGGTTTGTTATTGCAGATCGAGTTCCTTGCCAGGTTTCTTGGTTCTGTTTGTGGGCTAGTCAGTGCAGTGAGAGGGTTACTGTATTACAGCCCAGGCGGTTAAATGCGGTCTTCCTGCAAAGGCAGTGTGTACTCAGTTATAGATCATAAAGGCTTCTGCTGTGTAGGTACTTTTTTCCCTTCTCCTTCCCCCCCGCCTCCTCCACCCCTGGTTTTAAAGGACCCTAGTGAATTCTGTACCACACTGAAAATTACCTTATGCGCTGGAAAATGCATCAGTGGAGACTTTGTTTAAACAAAGGGCGTTTTTATGATGGATGGAAGAGGCCAAAACTTCTGGATTTCCATCTAGTAAAAATTTGTGTAGGAAAATTGGACCAGTCCCAGTTCCTTAGTAGAATTTCATGAAGGTTTTCCTGTTGCTTCAAAATGACCCCTCCAGGAATGTTGCATAAATTCCAGAAAACTGCCCGCAGTGTTTCCTAGAGCACATTAAAAAAAAAAAATGAGGTGGGGGGAGCGCACGGTGTGCGGGATAGTCTGGTAGCAGGATTTGTTCACTGGAAGCAGAGAGGGGAGCCCAAGCATTTGAGCTCTTGGTGGGGATAATTCACAGGAGGCGGTTTTGGTCTTAAGCATTTTGGTAAGAAATGTTTTGGTGGCATTGAAGTGAGTGGGACAGTTCCTGCTGGGGGAGAAGAATTTATCTACCCGAGCCCTGGGACCCAGCGCCCAGCTTTCCCATCCCCTGGGTTCATTTCTCCTTTGCATCCACATGGCACTCACTCAGGTCTTACTTCCCATTCGCATCCAGCCCAAATTCACTGAAGGCCGCCATCCGTATTTGAAAATCTCTCTGGTGTTCTGTCCCAAAGAGGGTCCTTTGAAACCCAGGGTGATGTCCATGTTTGTATGTTTCCGGATCCCATCTTTCCGTCCCTGACTACTTTGAGATTACCTTTTTGTCTAATAGTAGAACTTTTGGGGTCTCTTTGTACCAGGACATGTCTCCTAATCTGTCTGCTTATATACCTCAGTAACTGCTTTCCTTGTTCTTCAGAAGACCTACACAAGCTCTTGACCCTTCTCTTCAAGGTTCCAAAGCCTGTGTGTTTTGCCCATAAACACATGCCATTCTTAGCTATGGAATAAACTACATATCTCGGCATGATACTTTAGAAAGTTAGTATGAAGTAAGCTTGATATAGATAACTCTGTTTCTTAGGGGTTAAGCTTGGGAATGACTGTAATTTAACACCTATAATAAATGTGTAAAAAAGAGGAAAGAAAGCCAATTCTGAGGTTTCATGTGTTATATGAAGGGTAGGTGTTGTACATTGTCATAAAATTTTCTTGAGCTAAAGCTACTGGCAAGTTGAAGCCAGTTTAAAAGACATGGAGCCATAAAATGGTTTGGGAGCTGATTCAGGAAGTGCAGATCCTGCAGAACAATGATAGTGTGGAAATTGGTAATGACCTAAAATGTCCTTAACCTTGGTGGTCATAGTCTATATAGCCCACTCTGGATGGGTGTGTGTGTGTGTGTGTGTGTGTGCGCGCGCGCGCGTGCATATGTGTGTGTTGAGGCTTTAGACACATCTGTTGATTTCTTTCTCAACAGACTCTCAAAGAGTCTTTCTATAGTTGACTCTTCTGGAGTTTATTTGTAAATAGATTCAGCTGATAGGATTCTCTGATCAGCCCTTATCCTGGTAACTTTGCTCTTGTTGATCTGGATGGGAAGACCAAAATGAAGCGGTAGGATTTTTTAATATTATGCCATTCTCTGTTAAATTAAGCACCATTAAATATACCTCTATCTCTGAGTCTCCTTTTGCCAGACCCACCCCTAATATTTGCAGGGCAAGAGTATGTATGGAGGCCTGCCTTACTTCTTTCTTTTCAATTTTTGTTCTTTCCAGGGGCACAAGGAACTTTGCCCATGGGCATCCACCCCACATATTCAAGTTCTCATCCATACCTTATGCTGTCAACACCGCAGCGCACAGCTGCCCGTTGGCCACAGTTAGGCCTGCAGGTTTCTATATAAGTAGCATGGCCTGGCCTCAGGAAGGTGGTCCCCTGGGGAAAAGCCTGCCCATCCAGACCCTGGAAGGGGTGGAGGGCCAGCTGGGCAGGGGAGTCCTGTGTCTCTGGCATGGAAAACATGGTCCTAAAAGGAAGATGTGTGAGCTGGCTGGGTGCATCCTGATGACCCCGTGGACCATTGCCCCACAGAAAGGCACACAGCTTGAAGAGAGTCTGAGAAGGATCTCAGGGCAGGGGCTCATCTGTCTGGATATGACCAGTACTGCCTCTGTCTTACGCTTTTAGTTTTGATAATCTCTCTCTCCATACCCCACGAAAAGCAAAATAAGAGATATAAGATGGATCCAAGTCTTTTCCACGAAAGCTAAATCGGATGACTTTCTGTTCACTCTTCAGTGTCTATGGACACAAGATGTGATTGCTTCATTTTTAGATTCAGTACTGGGAAGTCAGCTGGAATCTTGTACAAAACAATGTTATGTGACATGCTTGTATAAACAGTGTGCTTTTCCATTAGCATTTAAAGTGTCACACACTGCCCTCCAGATGCAGGGAATGCCCTACCATACTATGCAAAGTGTAGCTGAGAAACTAAGGAATGTTTTCAATTTGGGGAGAAACAAAGCCTTGTATTGATATGATTCAAAGTAAGGCAGTTTGAAGGTTGCTATCATTTTAAAAACATATCCTTAGTCAACCTCTTTAAAAAAAAATGGGATAATTGCATTGTTACTGATACTATTTGTAATATGCAGAGGACTATTGAAACTCATTCTTCCTCCAAATTTAAATAAGGTACTTGGCCTTCTAAAATGACCCAAATTCCAACAAGAAGTCAATGCAATACATTTTCTCTTTTGTGCTGCAGTTACCTAGATTTTGAAGACTTGGAATTCTCATTTTGGTGTAGAAGTGATAGTCCT
This sequence comes from Capricornis sumatraensis, assembly GCF_032405125.1. Classification (NCBI taxonomy): domain Eukaryota; kingdom Metazoa; phylum Chordata; class Mammalia; order Artiodactyla; family Bovidae; genus Capricornis; species Capricornis sumatraensis. The sequence continues at coordinate 11,981,112 of NC_091071.1, forward strand.
TAAAGTATTTGAAGGTCTTTGTAGATATATAGTTAGTTGTCTTTTGTTTTTTTTTTTAAGAGGAGTGTTAGTGGTAGTCGCTCAGTTGTGTCCAACTCTTTTGCGACCCCATGGACTGTAGTACCCCTCCAGGCTCCTCTATCCATGGAATTCTCCAGACAAGAATACTGGAGTGGGTTGCCATTCCCTTCTCCAGGGGATCTTCCCAACCCAGGGGTTGAACCTGGGTCTCCTCCATTGCAGGCAGAGTCTTTACCGTCTGAGCCACCAGGGAAGCCCCTGGTGGGGATAGGAGCTCATAAATTTGGGGGTGGGTTGGTAACAGCTCATAAATTAGGCTCCTGAATAAATTGGGAGGAGTAGGAGCTCATAAATTTAATGACCTTGATTTTGAACTTTAAAAAAAGTTCAGTTGATCTGTCATCTTCATCCTACAGACAGTGGTTAATATTATTATTGTAAAAAATGAGATACTTTGCCCTCCAAAAGAAAACCCTTTGGGAGAATATGCTAATAGTGGCTTTGAAAGGGAACAAAGGAAAATTAAGCAAGTATGCTGAAATGGGTCCTTGTCAATCTACTTTTCTCATTGTGTCAAGAGATGACAGTAAGGAGAATGTTTTGGGCTCACTTTTCTCATCTAGGAAATGACAATCATACCTGTATCGGGTGTTTAGGGTACAATAATTGTGTGTCTGTAGAACGTCAGGCCCGTGGTGGCCTCAGGGGTAGCTCTTTTCCCCGCTCACCTTGCAGGCGCGATGAGTTGCTCAGTCCTGCCCACCTTACTTTGTTGTTGTGCAGTTGCTGAGTCGTGTCCGACTCTTTGCGACCCCATAGACTGCAGCACGCCAGGCTTCCCTGACACTGGAGTGGTTTGCTCTTCCCTCCTCCAGTGGACCACGATTTGTCAGAGCTCTTCACTATGACCCATCTGTCTTGGGTGACCCTGCATAGCATGGCTCATAGTTTCATCGAATTACACAAGCCCCTTCGCCACGAGAGAACATTGATCCACGAAGGGGCCACCTCGCCTTACTCAAAAAATTTAGATGAGGTGAGGGAATAATCTTATATAATTTTGTATCTTAGAAATGGCTTTTCTGCTACCTTTTTCTTTTATTTCTTGTACTTTCATTTCCGTTGACTTTGCTCCCGTGGCCTACTCTCCAGCAAGACAAAGAGAGAACCAAACCAGGACAAGTGAGTTTCAACTTGGAATATTTCTTTGTCTAAAGGCTGTGTTTATGAAGGGCTCATTGTCACTGTTCTACCCAGAGGACTCTGAGCTTCTCTTTCCTAGAGTATCAGACTGGCTTTCAGGATATGCGGTATGTTTGCTCTCAAAAATAATCCTCCCACCCCAAAGTCATCATCTGTTTATAAAACTGGCCTCTGCTTTACCTGCATTTCCAGTGCCATCTTGTTGCTTACTTCTCATTCCCACTTGGGAAAAGAGTTGATATGTAGCAGATTTGCTTAAAATTGACATCAGCTAGCCCCTCATACAAATAAAGATTCTAGAAAATCAAGCCAGGTAATGATGATATGACAACCTATTCAGCTTGTGTTTTTTGGCCCAATGTTCATTTTTCATTACGCTTCAGCCTTCTTTCCTTTGAGCTTTGCTCTGATCTGTGGGCCTGTGCTTATGTTCATGGCTATTTTCCAGAACGTCACTAGGCTGCTTGAGTTTTAAAGCTCCTGTCTAAGTAATGACTAGGTTCCTAAGATGTCATCACCCGCTCTGGAAGAATCTGGCACCCTTTGAATTCTCTAGCAACACCTACAAAGAGGTAAATCATACAGTCCAAGGAGGTCAGGCATCCACCGAAGAAGCAAGGAGAGGACTAATAGAAAAGGAGAAAGAGGTCCAGGTGAACCAACAGGGCAAAATACACATGTTCCCTGGTTGAACTCATTGCCCATAGAGTTAGGTGGCTGGGTTCTGCCTGAGACCTTTCAACTCTGGAAGCTACTAAATAGAATAAAGACTTGCTGAAATGAGAGGATTTTAAGAAGGATAGTCTTATATATGTATACAACCCACTCCAGTAGTCTTGCTTGGAGAATCCCATGGACAGAGAAGCCTGATGGGCTACAGTCCATGGGGTCACAAATGGTCGGACACAACTGAAGTGACTGAGCACTGTGTGTGTGTGTGTGTGTGTGTGTGTGTGTGTGTGTAGGTATGTATTGTTGTTTAGTTGCTAAGTCGTGTCTGACTCTTTGCAACCCCATGCACTGTAGCCCACCAGGCTTCTCTGTCCCTGGGATTTCCCAGGCAAGAATACTGGAGTTGGTTGCCATTTCCTTCTCCAGGAGATCATCCCCATCCAGAGATCAAACCCCCTTTTCCTGCATTGGCAGGCGTATTGGTTTCTTTACTACTGAGCCACCTGGGAAGCCATGGATATTTTTACACATATACACACATATGTATATATATGCATGTATGTTTTGATGTATGCATGCATAAGTAAAGCATATGTTCGTGCATACATTCATGCACACTCACACACATTTAATTCTAATTTAGGGTAGATTTAACCTTTGGACAATTCAAAGAGAAAACTTAGAGTCTATGAAGTGATTATTATGGAAACTCAGCTGAACCTTTCCTGGAAATGCTGGAACCACAGAAATTTTTTAGCATTTGAAAAGATGAGAAACGCTGATTTATGCAGACCTCAGGATTCCATTCCTAGGGCACTGTCATTTATTACTTCCATCAGCGGGAATGGTTTCTTTTAAGAGCAGATTGGGTGTTTACACTGATGACAATTAAGGATGGTGAAATAATTCCAATAAAACAAGAACCAGACCAGCATGGGAAATAAAGCCAGTCTGTCCCCAAATATCCCTCTCTCGTCACTATTTCCTTCTTTTCTCACCTGGTTTCTGTTTTTCTTTCCTCTGTTCCATTCTTCTCTTTACCTGGCTTTTCCCTTCACTCCCTTTCCAACCTTCCTTCATTGCCAGGGAAGGCTAAGCAGGTTTGAACAACACAATTCATGGAGATTCTGGCTCAGATAAGATATTCAACTCCAGAAATACCATACTAGGATCTAGTTTTTAAATGTTTCTTCCCAGGGAAAGTAAAACATTCCTTGCCATCTTAAGAAATAAGTATGTTCTCTGATATTCCAAGCCAGAAAAATTCATTTTAAGAAGTTGGAATATTTATCTTTACATGTAACAGGATAATAGTTCTTTCTTTGTTTTTCTGTTTTTAATCAGAAAGATATTATTTTTAAGACAACTATCAACATTGTATATTCTAAAACAGGCAAATCCTAAGTCCTAGAAAAGTAGACTATCCATTAGCAAGTATTCCAAATTCTTTATACCAACAGATACTGAAAAGAAAATGTTTCCAGAACTGTGCAAGGTACTAACACGTGGGCATCTATAAGCCACAGTGGCGTCCATGGACAGTGGTGTCCACTGTTAGGTGGGAAAGAGGCAGGTTCTCAGCTCTTAAGTGGCAGCCATACTACAAGAAAGATAAATTATCTCCATAACTCTGAGATGACATTAGCCCCTCTAGAATTCACGAAACAAGAGACTTTGAGATACATATCCTCTCAATTGTTTCCTATATGTATGTTTAATTTTTTGTTCTTGTTAATACATAGATGGTAATAAACTAGGACAATAATGATTTATCCCCAATATATTTTTATTAACAGTATATTTTCATTTTATTAACTATTGTCCTACATCTGTTTTGATCTATTCCATGGGTACACAGTAACATGGATAACTAATCTCTAATTGCTACATGTTTAAGTTTTTGTCCAGTTTTTCATCTTGGTGTTCATTAACTGAGTTTTGGAATTTCTTAGAACATAATCTCGGAAATGGAGTGGACATTCTTGAAGGTTTTGGTAGTCTTATTTTTTAACTGCTTTGAAATAAATATTGTCTTTATCAAAAGAATTATTTATTTAAATGGAGATATCTTTGCTGATGAAATATCCAAGTGTTGTGGTTTGCCATTTATTATTCTCCTATAACTCATTAGATATTTATATAATTAACTACACTTTTCAAACATTTTCCTCACTGTGTTCCACATGTATTTTAACTCATGTACTCTGTTCTTTATGCTTCTGAGTTCTGTACTTAAAACAGCTTAAATGACACTTTTTCCTAAAAACTTCCTGAGACTCACTCAACCTTGTTGAGCTCTTCTTTCTTTGGCCTCTAATAGTCCCTCTTGTGACCTGTTCATCTCACTTGTCAATTAAGTGTCTTGTAGGTTATCTTTTTATGATGAGGATTTTATTTCTTTTAGTAGATTATAAACTAAGAACCAGAGACCATGCTGTGGACTTCTTTGTATATATGGGGCTAGAAGAGCATCTTACACATCATAGGAATGGAATATATTTTAACAATTATTATTTATCATATATACATTTTTTTTGTTGTTGTTTAAATAGGCTCCATGGAAGGGAATGGCCAAATTCATGGTATTTGTATGCTTTTGAATATCATGTTGACCTTTGCCTTCCTCATTTTGATGTGGAAATAAGGAAGATTGGCTCACTGAGAAAACACTGCATTTGTCTACATAAGAAAAAAAAAATGAACTTAGAGTTTAAACTGTCTAGGACTAGTAGGCATTAGTGAATAGAAGTCTATGTTTTTTAAAGACTCAGAAGTGACAATTGTCTCTTACTGGCAGATGCCAGGCAAGAATGAACATCTGTTTCCTCGTCTGTGAAAGATGGATCTGATTCATCTCTGCTGTTTGAGAATATTCAATCCCTCTCTTTGGTGGCTGCTGTTGTTCAGTTGCTAGTCTTGTTTGAGTCTTTGTGGCTCCCCTGTTCTTCACTGTCTCTTGGAGTTTGCTCAGATTCATGTCCGGTGAACCAGTGATGCTATTTAACCATCTTATCCTCTGCCGCCCCTTTCTCCTTTTGCCTTCAATCTTTGCCAGCATCAGAGTCTTTTCCAATGAGTTGGCTCTTCACATCAGGTGGCCCAAGTACTGAAGCTTCCACTACAGCATCAGACCTTTCAATGGCTCTAGGTATTGATGTATTGGAGGCAGGATCAGAACTGGTCATGTAAATGCCAGCTAATGTTCAACCTTGTTTTAAGTAAATTAAATATTCTTGGATCAGTTTGGATAACCTTTGACGATAAATTGCTAATAAAATTTCATTGATATCAATTTGTGCTCATAAGCATCTAGGACTAATTCTTCTGTAGGTAGTTAGAATGTTACTTCTTTTCTCTGCAAGTTCTCTAGTTCACTTTAAATATTGTGTGTAAGTGTAGAATCTAAGAAAGCTTATTTTAAAAAGGATTGAAAGAAATTTTTAAAATTAACTGACTAAAATGATTTCTAAGACAGCCATCTATAAGGAAAGTACATTTAGTGAAAGGATAACTGGATCAAATACCCCTTCCCCCTCCCCTACCACGTTCCTTTTCTACACTGAATCTCCCACTGTATTCTGCAGAAGAGCTGGCAAGTTCCATCACCAAACAAGATATACATATTGTCACTTCCCATTAGATTATTGGATTCAGAAGTGCTTTTATTTTGATGCTTTTAAATATTTTGTGTTGATGAGGAACCGATACACTTGGTCAATTATCACTTAATTACTAAGAGAAATAAAATGCCACTCAAACTCATAACAAAGTGAAAAAACAGTCCATCCATTTTGCATGTGACATGTCTAATGCAGATCACAGGTTCAAAGAAAATTATATTTCAGTGCCATGAGCACAGTAGAGACTTATAAAATACCTGAAAGTGATAGGGAACTTAAATGTTATTTTTAAGACTAGACGTTCAGAGACTTCTTCCATTCGTGTCTGACATCAGCAAGCTCTTAATAATGCAGTGTGTACTTATTTATCGATCAGACCATTTAAGTAGTAAGACATGAGAAAGTGGACACTATTATCTGGTAATTGACCATATTGGAGAGTTAAGTGTTCTGACAAGGAACTAAGTGTGTTTAACCTTCAGATAAGATCAATTTTAAGATAATGCCTACTTTGGTAATGAACCAAAGCTGCTAAGAAACTTTGTACTCTAAATGCTTCTAAAGCAGTGCTATTTTGATGACAACTATCATAATTTTTTAATAAACAGATTTGTTTCTAAGAGTTTTTGGTCTCCCAGGGCAACCTGGAGAAGGGTTACTAACTTTCATACTGTACTTAGAATAAAAGGTCAGATGTAAGGGGACAGTGATTAGCACATTGCCCAGGGAGTTATTCATTCATTTAGCAAACATCTTCTGGGTACTTTCCTTGTGACAATCATTATATTATAGTCTAAGGTTCCAACATCTTGTGAGATATCTCACTTGGAGGAATTTATGCTGCAGTATGATGGTTTTATCTGGTAAATCTCTAAACCAAGCTTATGTGGGCCCGTCGTTTATAAAAAGCAAAAGAATCATACCTCAAAACCTGCCACTTTTGCCTCTGAGTCCTTTATCCGTGGGCTGATTAAACAGAGCTTAAAACCAACATTTCTTAGGGACAGACCCACAAGCAAATATCAAAACCCATTGTAAGAGTTGGCATAGAAATATAAGCACAACTGACAAGAGAACATAAAGAAGGATGGAACTTAAGCTGCTTGTGAGGTTAGTAAAGTCTTCCTAAACAAAATACCTTCAAGCAGCAAGACAGCCTTGTTGGATGAATTGAAGGTAGTGGAGACAGAGCAAATGATTGCTATGTTGTTAGGGAACTGGGACAGCAGTTATCACAGAGCAAGTCACATGGCTGCACCCAACCCCAAAGGGCCATCAAAGTGCCTAGAACTAGGGGAGAATGGAAAATATTTGATGGGCAGTGCTGATGACCTGAACAATGGGTTAGACCATAGGGCTTCCCTGATGGCTCAGACAGTAAAGAGTCTGCCTGCAAAGGAGCATCCCCTGGAGAAGGAAATGGCAACCCACTCCAGTATTCTTGCCTGGAAAATCCCATGGATGGAGAAAGCTAGTGGGCTACAGTCCATGGGGTCACAAAGAGTCAGACACGACTGAGTGACTTAACACACAAACGTCAGTAAATATGGAGGTGATGGGAATGCCATTGATTTTCTTAGTGATAGAAGCAGCAAAATACCGTCCACCTGGAGTAGTTAGAGGTTTGACAAGAGTGGTAAATGTTTGGAACAACCGTTTGTTAGAATAATTATATGAGAATATAGCAGCAAAGGAAAGGGAAGTTGTTCTGGTTAAATATTTATCATTAGGGCTCCATGCAGAATGAAATGGTAATGCAGCTGCGATTCAGTTTCTTAGTTCAGCTGTAGCTTAAAATTAGAAGCTGCCCATCAATAATTTTCCCAAGGGAGTGATTTCTCCTGTAACAGCACATAGCCTCGAGAAAAGGAAATGCACACAGGGAAGCTTTCTGGGAATGGAAAGGGAAACCATGGCAGAGAGAAAACAAGCCAGAGAAGTTCATTGTACACAAATTCTTGGAAATAAAAATGAGTCCCTTTTATCAGTCAGTCTCTGAGTATGTTAGCTGCTGGCCCAGCACTTTGGCACAGTATGGAATCAAGAGAAGTTTATCACTTTGTTCTTGCTGTTAAAGAGTATAGAGCTTGGTCAGAGGGACAAAGCTCATGATACAAGTTTGAGGTTTGTTTAATTTATTTCATTAATAGCCCTCGTTAGTTCAGTTCAGTTCAGTCGCTCAGTCGTGTCCGACTCTTTGCGACCCCATGAATCGCAGCACACCAGGCCTTCCTGTCCATTACCAACTCCCGGAGTTCACTCAGACCCACTTCCATCAAGTCAGTGATGCCATCCAGCCATCTCATCCTCTGTCGTCCCCTTCTCGTCCCGCCCCCAATCCCTCCCAGCATCAGAGTCTTTTCCAATGCGTCAACTCTTCGCCTGAGGTGGCCAAAGTACTGGAGTTTCAGCTTCAGCATCATTCCCTCCAAAGAAATCCCAGGGCTGATCTCCTTCAGAATGGACTGGTTGGATCTCCTTGCAGTCCAAGGGACTCTCAAGAGTCTTCTCCAACACCACAGTTCAGAAGCATCAATTCTTCGGCGCTCAGCCTTCTTCACAGTCCAACTCTCACATCCATACATGATCACTGGAAAAACCATAGCCTTGATTAGACGGACCTTTGTTGGCAAAGTAATATCTCTGCTTTTGAATATGCTGTGTAGGTTGGTCATAACTTTTCTTCCAAGAAGGAAGTGTCTTTTAATTTCATGGCTGCAGTCACCATCTGCAGTGATTTTGGAGCCCCAAAAAATAAAGTGTGACACTGTTTCCACTGTTTCCCCATCTACTTCCCATGAAGTGATGGGACCAGATGCCATGATCTTCATTTTCTGAATGTTGAGCTTTAAGCCAACTTTTTCACTCTCCGGTGTCACTTTCGTCAAGAGGCTTTTTAGCTCCTCTTCACTTTCTGCCATAAGGGTGGTGTCATCTGCATATCTGAGGTTATTGATATTTCTCCCGGCAATCTTGATTCCAGCTTGTGCTTCTTGCAGCCCAGTGTTTCTCATGATGTACTCTGCATATAAGTTAAATAAGCAGGGTGACAATGTACAGCCTTGACGTACTCCTTTTCCTGTTTGAAACCAGTCTGTTGTTCCATGTTCAGTTCTAACTGTTGCTTCCTGACCTGCATACAGGTTTCTCAAGAGGCAGGTCAGGTGCTCTGGTATTCCCATCTCTTTCAGAATTTTCCACAGTTTATTGTGATCCACACAGTCAAAGGCTTTGGCATAGTCAATAAAGCAGAAATAGATGTTTTTTCTGGAACTCTCTTGCTTTTTCATATAATGTTGGGAAATCATCACATGAAACATAATGCATTAAATCTAATCTTGAAGAAGAGGTTTAACTGGGAAAGTGTAGAAAAGCAGGAGGATTCAAGAGTGATGGTTTGAGTAAAGATTTGATGGTGGAGTGAAAATAGTTTATACTGGGGGCAGGAATGAGGACGGCCAGCAAGAAGAGGAGAGGATTAGAGGAAGGAATTATGAGACATGAGGCCTAACTGAGAGAGTGGAGCCTCATTACTGGGAGGTGGTGCAGTGTGGGAGGAAAGGAGAAATTGTTACTGAACATGAAATGAGTGAGGTCAGTTAAAAGACTTCATGTTTTTTCCTGTGTTGTCTTTATACTGCTCCCCATTAAACCTTAATGACTTTCTGTTGTTACCCTCAGAATAAAGCCTTTATCTTTAGTCTCATTTGTACATGCCCATTCAGAAGGGACAGTTGACTATCCAAAGGGTATTATGATGAGGAAGACTAGGATATGTTGAAGACTAGGAGCTAGAGCCAAGAGGTACATTAGAACCAAAAGATCTTATCAACAGGCTAGGTCAGCACAGCTCCTCACAGGGGCAGTGACCATGCCAGACAGGCCCCCCAAGCCCAGCAGGAGACTGGAGGATGTGTGAGCTGCCAAGTCAGACCTCAGAACAGAAGCCTTCTTTTCTTTATATTTTTTGCAGTTTTATTGAAATAGAATTCACATAACACACAATTCACCCACTTCGAGTGTACCTGTCAAGAGTTTTTAGCATATTCACGGAATTTTGCATTCCTCACCGCCATCAATTTTAGAACATTTTTATTACCTAAAAAAGAAATCCAAGGACTTCCCTGATGGCCCAGTGGTTAAGACTGTGCTTCCACTGCAGGGGGCAGAGGTTCGATCCCTGGTCAGGGAACTAAGATCCCACATGCCTCGTGGCATGGCTAAAATCTTGTCAAAAAGAAAAGGAGACCCTGCACTCTTTGATCATCATCCCTTTATCCCCGTCGTACATTGACCCTTAGGCTTTCTGTCTATAGATTTGCCTGTACTGGACATTTCAAATAAATAGAAACATACAATATGTGGCCATTTGCAGCTGACTTCTCTCCCTTGTTTTTCACTTGTTTTTAATGTTTATCCATGTTGTATCCATGTAACGTTTTAATGTTATCCATGTTGTATCCATGTATTAATACTTCATTTCTTTATATTTTGTTTAATAATATTCCACTGAAAGGATATACTGCATTTTGCTTAGCCATTCATCATTTGATGGACATTTGGATTGTTTCCATTTTTGACTATCATGAATAATGCTGCTGTGAACACTCATTACAAGTTCTTGTGTGGACACATGTTTTCATTTCTCTTAAGAATATACTTAGTACTGGAATTGCTGAGTCATTTGGTTTAACCATTAGAGTAACTGCCAGACTGTTCCTTAAAGTGTCTGGATCATTTTAAGTTTACATCATTTCTATTTCATATTCACATTATGAAATAGTGTAAAATTTGCATTTACAATATCTCCACATCCTTGGCAACGTTCGTTGTTATTGTCTTTTTGGTTAGAGCCATCCTAGTGGGTGTGAAGTGATATCTCATTTGTGGTTTTAAACTACATTTCCCTGATCAGAAGCCCTATTTTCAAAACTAAGGCATAAAGTACAAAGCATATTACAAGGACTTAAGCCAAAACCTAAGAAAGATATACCAAGAGGCTGATCTGAATAGAAGGGCAGTTCAGGCAGTTAAGGGCTAATCATGAGTTGAAGGCAGCATATTCTAGTTTCTCCGAAGTCTGTGATGTTTCCATGTTCCACCATAATGAGTGACCAGAGATTACATCTCAGTCAGATGAGCTGTTCTCAATCCTTGGCAGCACTAGAGTAGAATCATATGAAAATATTTTAAATACACCTGTCGAACCAGAATATCTGAAAATATAGCCCTAGTATTATCTGTATTTTTTTATTTTAAAGAAAATTTCCCCACATGGTTCTGAATCACTGTGGGACTAGAAAGCCACTGTTGTAAATAATTCAGCAAGATTAAATAGTGGAATGAATTTATTGATTGTATGTCCTGTTCAGATAACCATCTGCCTTTATTTTGACTTGTAAGCTTTTCTCAGACAACTGCTAACTGAATTTGAACAAAAAATGTTGAGATATAATTACAGTGTGCATAGTGCTCTCTGACTAATAGCAGAGAGAAAACCTAGTGTGAAATTCATAAAATGAGCTGATCTGTTTTCCTCAATTGAATCTCTTAATTTCCAAGTTTGATCAAAGAGTTGAGCTCCTTTACTTCCTTTCCATTAATAGTGTCTACTCATGAGACTTTTGTTGTTTTGTTTTGTTCTAATATTTACTTGGCTGCGCCTGGTCTTAGTTGTGGCATGTGAGATCTAGTTTCCTGATAGGGATTGAACCCACACCTTCTGGTGAAAGCAAGTAGTCTTAGCCTCTGGGACCACCAGGAAAGTCCCTCATGAGACTTTTGTTTATTTCCAGTTATATCCATTCTGTGATCCTTCTTTTTGAGCATGTAGTGATCATATAACTATGTACCTTTTCAAAGATAATTTCAAAGATAAAATAATCTATTATAATGCATTCGTTTGTTGTCATGGGTCACTGATTGATATCTTAGTAGCTGGCTCTTGGGCTTCCCTGGTAGCCCAGATGATATAGAATCTGCCTGCAGTTCAGGAGGCAGGTTTGATGCTTGTGTTGGGAAGATCCCTTATAAAAGGGAATGACACCCCACTTCAGTATTCTTGCCTGGAGAATCCCATGGACAGAGGAGCCTGGGGGCTGCAGTCCATGGGGTCAAAAAAGAGTCAGACATGACTGAGCACGCACACACTCACTCAGTTGGCTCATAGGTACACACATTTCTTGTGTTGATTTGAACAGGTGCACCATGCCTATAAGAACTTTGATCTTTCTGATTGACCAGATATATCCAGATGACAGAGAGGAGCTCAATAAAGGAGATTTTCCATTACCATAAGGTCACCAATTTTTCTAGGATTATTCTCTCTGGGGAATGGACACCATTTGTGTCTTTCTGTTTAAATTGTGTCTAAGTCTCAAAACTGAAAAGCATGAGAACTAAAGTAGAAAATTATTCTGTTAGGTTGGTGCCAAATTTCCATTGCTGAAACTATGAATTTTCCTTGTCCAGGCCCTTCTTTAGAAAAATCAGATGTCCCTGTCTTAAATTTGAGTTGTGAAGTTTCAGAAAGAGAAAACTCATATTCTGTGAAGAAGAGGTAGGCAGTGCAGAAGTGCTGATAATCTGACTTATGTTCTAATGCCCCTCCTTGTCAGGTCCTGCTGTGGTTTCATTACAGACTGAGATTTCTTATATAATGCTGAAAGAGAGGAGAAGTGGAAAAGAAGGTCAGGAAGAGGGATATGGAGGAAGATGTGCTGGAATATTTTTAAAGGGGGAACCTATCTTTTTGTCTTAATAGAACTGCTCAAGTCTGTGCAGTAGTACAGGTCTTCTCTTCTTCTCAAAACCAAAGCAGGTACTTCTTGTCTTTAATCTCTTAGTTGTTTCGCGAGTAAGTGAAATTAGGTCATATAGACCCATTGGTGTGAAGCGTAGCATAGAAAAAACTGAAATGGAAACAATGAAGGGAACGTGTTTCAGAACATCATCCCCATTCAGCTAGCTTTCAGACTTGCTTTACCTTTTTTCATTGATACATGATCTTTGCTTACTTTTTTCTTCTTCCTTTTGTCTTTTCTTTCCTTTTTGAAAAACTTCTTTCACTTATAAACTGCAACCTGTAAATGAAGGGTATATTACATATCCTTAAAAACACAGAGGGAAAGAAACAAACCCTTGTTAATAACTTCCACTTTGAGCGCTTGGGCTGGTTGCAAGGCCCAGGGGACTCATCTGGTGGATGTGGAAGGATACAGAACCATTTGTCCTGGGAGAACCACTGCATTAAAGGAGGGGGATGAAGTCATGGTGGGGAGGGGGAGGCTCTGCTGATGAAAGTAGCTGTCAAATTAGCAGGTCTGGAAGTTGGAGTGCATATTGTTATGAGCTGCTCAAGTTCACACCAGAGCAACCAGCTCCATCCGTCTTTCTCAGTTTACATTTTAATTGGCTTGTAGTTAAGTTTTTTAAACACTGCGAGATTGCTGACATACACTGTAATATCATGTGAATAATTTATGGAGGTTGCTCCAGACAAGCTTTTTCTTTGATTTGAGAATCCAAGGGGAATGGGAAGGAGAAGGATGAGGGTTTTGCAGGAGGGGCCTGGGACAGAGGAGCAGACACAACTGCATGTTGCATGCTGGATGTTAAATGTTTCTCCCGGTGTAGTCAGCAGCGTTTGGGATTTCAGGGAGCTTTGTACAATACAATCTTATTAATAACAATTCTGTCAAGAGAGCACCCAATTAAATTGAATTGGGTTTATGACTCCCTCTTGGTTTCTTAAAATGTATGGATATAAAACCTGTTCAATGTGAGTACTGGATAACAAGGGTGGGTGTTTTTGTTGTTGGTGGTGGTGGTCATAATGATTCATCCTCCTACTGAGAATTTTCTTGTTTATAAATGCAGGAGTAGACATTTTCCCCAAACTATCTTTTTGTTTTCAGTTCTCAAGATGATCTAGAGAAGATGGAGATGGTGTCAGTGAACAGTCATTCTAGTTAAGGACTTGACTGCTACTGGGAGTGGTTTGCTAGACAGCTCTGAGTCTAGAAAATCATCTAATTAACACCTACAGGAGAACCATCTTCTGAAATATACTTCTAAATTATACTTAGGTTCTTATTATAAAATGAGCAAATTGTATAAAACGTGGAGAGTATATGAAGAATAAAAAGCTGTATAACTCCTCCCCACATTGATAACAATTGGATGACTTTCGTTTAGTTCCTTCTAGTCTTTTTTCTGCTCATAGTGAACAAAGTTTAAATCATATATATTGTTTAGAATTATTTGGTTTTCACTAACCATTACATCATGAGTGTTTTCTCATATGTGTCATCTACAGTTCCATTTTTGATAAGTGCATAACACGTGTATGTATTCTCTGTGAATTACAATGCTTTATCTAATTTAACTTCCAGCTATTGAAGCATGAGTATGGTTTTTATCCATTTTAGCCAGGCAAGCAATATACTTTTGGTTAAATTTTGGTGTACATTGTTTTTAAAAAAAAAAAATTATTTATTTATTTGGCTTCCGTGAGCCTTAGTTGCAGCATGCAAACTCTTAGTTGTAGCACATGGAATCTAGTTCTCTGACCAGGGATTGAACCTGAGCCCCCTACATTGGGAGAACAGAGTCTTAGCCACTGGATGACTAAGGAAGCCCCTGCTATAAATTCTTGATTATTTCCTTAGGGAAGTTTTTAGAAATAGAATTTCTATGATGAAGCAGAGAGAGTCTGAGGGAAAGATCAGCAATTCCTCAAAAATAATTTCGTCCTGAAAAGTGGGATAAAGCATAGGTTTTTCTCATTAATGAAATTAATATTTTCTTCTATTTAAAAAAAAATTGATAATGACATTGAATCTAGGGGTCTTTGAAATTATTGAGATCATTTTTCCTTGCATGATTCTTAACCACAAGACCTATCTGTTAGGATTAATGTAGGCTATTCTTTCTTTACCAACTGGCATATAACTACCTAAGACTTCATGTAGTCAGTTGAGATGCTACAAATGTATTGCCTGTCAACTTCAGTAAAAAAGAGGGCAGTTAATTAAAGGGATGTCTTGCTGTTAAACAAACTTGCAGTCAATTGCTTGTAAGTAACATTTAGTTTGATGTGTCAAAGGGCAAGAAAATCAGAAAGGACTAGCTTTTTAAAACTGTGAAAAGGAGAGTGACTTTATTTGGGTTGAAATGAGTAGCCTATCAATTGATATGTTTTCCTTTTAAAAAAATATGTTCATATATTAAAGAGAAGGTGAAAGACAATGTTTTCAACGTAAGATAACTAAGCCCCTGTCCTCGTGCAGCCCTAGAAGGCACTTTGCCCCTATGACCAGGCCTGGTTTCAAGATTATGCTGTGTGTGTGTGTGTCTGTGTGTGTCTGTGTGGTGGACAGTAAGTCGATGAAGCAAGAAGTCTTAAACAAGTTACTGTTCTCTGTAAATGGAAAACTGCCATTCATAGACCCAGTGGAAAGACTCCACCAGTACAGCAGCCCTTGGGAACAGCTGTTCCAACTCAGGCCTATTCGCTGCTCCTTCCTGGGAGCACGCTATTTCTCTCTACATGTGTGCTCAACTCTTCCTTGATAATGTAGGTGGGAACGCAGAGTTTCTAAACAGTGACCATAAAGCTATCATGCGCCCCTCTTTCAGAGGGAGGGTCTATCCAAAATACCCCATCCTGATTAAAATTTAAATGTTGAAATATTTGTGAAGCAAAGAAGGCATATAGAGTGGAGACCTTTTCCATCTCAAAGACATATAGATAGTAGAGACCAGAGCTGTTGGAAGCATGACCAGGTTTATGTTAAAGTTCTGTTGGAGGTCCCTAAACTCTGCAGCCTTATTCCATAGCCAAGAAGCTTCAGCTTTTGCCAATAACCACATTAAAATATGTGTACCTGGCATGGGTAAACCAATCTCATTTACTAGTTTTGATTCTTTACACTAGCTATATTTCATAAATGAGAATTTATTTTTTTAGTGCCAATTTTGTGCCCAACTAGGCAGTATGGGGAGAAGGCAATGGCAACCCACTCCAGTACTCTTGCCTGGCAAATCCCATGGACAGAGGAGCCTGGTAGGCTGCAGTCCATGGGGTCGCACAGAGTCGGACACGACTGAAGCGACTTAGCAGCAGCAGCAGGCAGTATGGAATGCAAGAGAAGGCGTAAGTTATGGTCATACCCCATGGCTCTTCCAATAAAGCAAAGTAAATATGTAATCCACTTACAGTCAGATCATAGCAATATTTTTATTTGTAAAGATCCCACATTTCTGTTGAAGAAAGTATTTATTATTCTAGGAAGAAAAACATTGGCTGAATTAATGGCAGACTCTGAATGGGCACTGAGCTTTATTCAGAATGCAAGTATTTTCAGTTAGGTGAGGTTGTTGAGGTTTGCTTTCTTTCCTGAACTCCTATGAATTAGCAAATTCTAAACCAGCTGTTTTCAAATTACATAAAATTGGTGCCTGCCCTGCGTGTCTGTTTCTCTCTGCCAAGTTTCAACTTGTAACTTATTTTAAAGCTTGGTCCTAAACACTCCAAACCGATGGAATGATAGCAGGAACCACCTTGAATCACAATATTTTCCCAAGAACATGTTCAGCTTTGAAATAATGACCAGTTTGGAGAAAGAAGAGGCGAGAAGGGAGGAGTAGGCAAGTTTGTGTTTTCTAATTTTTTTTTAAACTTGCTTGAATGCATAAGTTGCTCACATTTCTGCTGTTTTTTCCCTCGGTGGCCAAAGTAGGAGAGCTTTGTAGCTCACGAAAGGGGTGAACTAAAAGGACACATCTGCATGAAATGAAGATATTCGTAGGATGACAACTGGTGATAGGGTTGTGTTTCAAATGTTCTCTTTTGATCACTTGACAGTTCTCTCTCTCCTCCTTTTGGTATCGAACACATTGCTTAATTCCTATCATCAAGAGCATGGGTTGGCAGACTTTTTTGTGAAGGACCATTTAGCAGATATTAGCCCCTGTGACCATATAGGTCTTTGTCATACAATACTGTTTGTTTACTTTAAAAAAAAAACACACTTAAAAAATGCAAATCTAATCTCTGCTTATAGGCTGTACAAAATCTTATTGCAGGTAAGATTTGGCTTGCAGGCTGTTGTTTGCCAGCTCATGCCCTCAAGAAATATGGGGTGAAATCCTGGATAAGAGTGTGTGTCAGTTAAGCTAGCACGATTTCTCTATTTGTACCACTTGCTTTGTTCTCTCCTGGTCACTGGCTGTCTCAGGAGCCAGTCCCCGGAGCCTTGCTCTCCTGTGTGATGTAATGGTGTGAAATGGTGTTTCCACTGGAAGGCCTGCAGGGGTAAATGCTGTCTCTAATTAACCTGTTCATTTAGTGCCATTATCCTTTATCTCCAACGCAGCTCTGCGAGGGGAGGATAAGGAAAGTGCTTAATTAGAGTAACTGTTCCGCATTGTCTGTGTTTGCATGATGAAGTATAAAAAGCCTGGGAGATGAAGCTGTCAGTCACTAAGCGTCTTTGGGAGCCTCTTGATTTTTAGCATTTAGTAACCATGCTCTGTTATGGAGTGTTGTTGAGTGAAACCTCAGGTCACAGTCTTTGTGACACAAAGACTCTGACCCAAGACATCTGGCATATAACTTATGGCTGATGTCCACCAACTGAATCATGTCATTGGCAAGTTGTAGCTTCGTGGATGCTTGCTTATCTATTTGCTTGTTGCTTTAGAGTATTTTAAATGGTCATTTGTCATTTTAGTTTGTTTTCTGTATCCTTAATTGGATATTAAGTGCTTCTAGTACAGGGAACGTGCCTCATATTCTGTGAAGCTTAAAGTTTGTCCGAGTATCATTGCAGTGTTCATAGGGTTTTCTAATTCTGCCAAGATATACATAACAAAATTTACCATTTTAATATACATAATATAAAATTTACCTTTGTAACCATTTCTAAGTGTATATAGTTCAGTGGCAATAAGTACATTCACCACCATCCATCTCCCATTAGTCTCTTCATCTTGTAAAATTGAAACTCTATATCCATTAAACAGTGACTCCTCACTCCCCCTTCTCACTCTCCCCCTGGCAACCACCATCGTACTTTCTGCCTCTATGAATTTGCCTACTCTAAGTGTCTCATATGACTATTTGTCTTTTTGTGAATGGCTTATCTCACTTAGCATAATGTCTTTAAGATTCATCCATCTTGTAGCGTGTATCAGAATTTCCTTCCTTATTCATAAGGCTCAATGCTATTCCATTGTGTGTGTGTATATATCCCATTTTGTTAATCCATTTGTCCATCGGTGGACACTTGAGTTGTGTCCATCTTTTCACAATTGTAAATAATGCTGTGCTGTTATGAACATGTTTGAGTACCTGCTTTTAGTTCTTTTCTGTAGATACCCGGAAGTGATCTTCACAATACTTTTCAGACTGCCGAACTGACAATTTTCTCTTAAGCTCTATGGTACTTTAAGTATTTTTACCATACTTTTACATGTCATCTATCCTAATAAGATCAGTTCTATTATAAGGAAGTTAGTTATTATCTATGATGAACAAAAAAGATCAGTGAGTACCAGCATTTATTCATCCTGTAATATCAGGCACTGGGCTTAGCTCTTTATGTGAATTACTTTACTTAAGGCCCACAGTATGTGATCTACATGTTGCAGAAAGGGAAATAAAGGCTTAGCAAGGTTAACAAGTTTACCTGAATGGAAAAAAATTGGCAAAAAAAGGAAATAAATTTATGGCAGACATGTTTCTACTTCAGAGTCTGTAGTTCTGGGTACCAGGAAGCCATTCAGAAGAGTGGATTACATCTGTATATCTCATTATGTTCTCGGCATGGTTAGTGAAAGGCTTATTATTTTCCAAAGCCTGATGTCCCTTTTGAATTTCAAAATCAAATTATATAAAATAACATGTAAAATTCTTTGAAAGCTCTAAAGTGCTATATAAATGTAAATTATTAAGCCTAGTGATGGGCAGATGTTAAAATGCTGTAAATGTATGGATCCCAAACCACCTAGATTGTAAACTGTAGTGTAAGGATTATGCAAGTTTAACCATGGCCCCCTTTGTGATTTTGTTAAAATACTGCTTCTATGCTGTGTTATTCATGCCACTTCTAACTCTTATTAGGACTGGCACTCCCTTTTCAACTGCTGTTATGAACATCACAGCCTTTTCCACTTAAGTTGGAATAAGTCCGGTTCTTGTATCATGTTTTTTGATATTTATTTATTTGTCTGCACTGTGCCTTAGTTGCAGCATAAGGGATCTTTAGTTGCATCGTGCACACACAGATGTGGCATGTGAGATTTAGTTCTTTGACCTAGGATCTGACCCTGGCCCGCTGCATTGAGAGCATGGAGTCTTGGCCACTGGCCCACCATGGAAGTCCCATCACATCACGTTTATCCCTTCTGGTACCCTCTGAATAAGAACCATGTCTTCAGCCATCTTTGAAATCTCACAACTTTGAGGTTAGGTTTAGGTGCCAAGTAGCTTAAAGAACTGTCATGGAAGAGCCACTAGACTTAATTGTATCACTTCAGAGGACAGAATTCAGGCCATTTGTATGTGGAGGTTAAAGGGGCAAATTTCAGTTCAGAATACAATGCTTAGCTGTACAGTGGAAGACTGGATCCCTTGAAAAGTAGTAAGCTCCCTGTCAGTGGCATTATTCAAACATAGGCTAGAAAATCTCTTCTTGAGAGTCCCTTGGACTGTAAGGAGATCAAACCAGTCCGTCCTAAAGGAAATCAATCCTGAATATCCATTGGAAGGACTGATGCTAAAACTGAACCTCCATTGCTTTGGCCACCTGATGCAAAGAGCCGACTCATTGGAAAAGACCCTGATGCTGGGAAAGATTGAGGGCAGGAGGAAAAGGGACAACGAGGATGAGATGGTTGGATGGCATCATCAACTCATTGGACATGAGTTTGAGCAAGCTCCGGGAGATGGTGAAGGACAGGGAAGTCTGGTGTGCTACAGTCCACAGGGTCACAAAGAGCTGGACACGACTGAGCGACCGAACAACAGTGAGGTGAAGAGGATTCCTACACTAGGACACTCTTCAGGTTTGGTGCATCATCGATTTTGCTTCAAGTGTCCTGAGAATTCCATTTTAGCTTTTGTCTTATTTGGTACAGAAGGCAGGTACTAAGAGATTTTGCCTGGTTTATTTGTCGTACGAGGAGCAAATAACTGCACTGTGCTGAAGTGGTTTACAAGTAAAAGATATTTCGACCAGATCCAAATCACGATCGAGATAACAGAGTCATCTTTTTACATTCAGGTTCTCCAGGGTCTCAACAGACCATGTACAAAATAGGATTGGCAGTGAGCAAAGTATCTGAAGTAGTTCAATAAATTTATGTTGATTATTTGATTTATTGACTTCTTTTGTGCACAGTCTTCTTGGAATTCCTCAGCATCCAGAGCTAGAAAACTTACAGTGTTTCAGTGGTTTAAGCAAGGACCTGGGATTTAGCACAAATGACAGTCCCTCTTCTTTTCTGATTAACATGGCTCCAGGATCAACCAAAGTTAATACACAGTGTAGAATATTTTCTCATATAGAGGCCAAAAGTACTTAAAATTCAGTGCAGGTGGAATTGCTTGTTTAAGTATCAGGAGGACAGACTTGTTAATTTTAGTTGCATGAGTTGCTTTTTATTCTGTTTTAGAAGAATTTGAGTGTTGGAGACTTTGCCTGGAAGCCAGCCTCCAGCATTGACGTCTAACACTAACCACAAAAGCAGTCCCCCTCTTCTGCTGACAGAGCCAGGCCCACGTCTGTGGCTGTGATCTCAGGGGAGGGCTCTTGTCCACAGCTTGGGTTTATGACTGGGAAGCCTGCCTCTTATAAAAGGTGGGGGAAAACAGAGCCAAAGTGACCCCACAGAATTTGAGCTTGAGCTTGTCAGATCCAAAGGACCCATCAAGGCCTGGGACATGGCCCAGCTTGGACTGGCACCCATGGGCTTCACCCGAGCCAGGTGTCAGAAATGGGTAAATATCAAATTGTATCTGATGAAAAACAGGAGGAAGCAGAGCTCCCCTTACCTCCTGGAAGGAGCCAAAGTCAGCCGAATGGTGTTTGCGTTCAGATGATTCAAAAGCCACAGTCTCATGACCCAACCAAAGAAATATTCCAAACTAGCCTAAGAAAATAACAGCATGGTTAAAAAAAAATGCTATCAAACACATTTATCTTTGACTCAAAATGAATTAAGTATTTTTTCTCCTAGAATGTCCAAATATTCACTTCGTACAGAAGACTGTAGGTTAAATACCTCTTCTGGAGAAATACTCAGGCTTAGGATTTCTCTTTTAAATAAAAAACTTGGTAATGATACTACATAAGAAATGTTTGATCTGGTCCAGAGCTCTTAATTGAATTTATTGTCTATTACATGGGAGGGGGGGGTACTAAAATAGGTGAAAGAAATAATATTGTAAAATATCAGATTTATATATCTGAAAATGACTGATTACATAACTGTTGTATCAATGAGATATTGATAAGATAGAGAAAGGGGATAAGGATGGCTCAACTGGGCTCCCAATAATGTAAACATTAAGAAATCAAAATCCAGTCAACATGTAAATGTCCTAAACTTTGATAAGAAGGCAGGTAAAAGTGCATACATTTGTGAAAACACAACAAACAGTATACTTAAGGTCGTTATATTTTCACTGTATGCAAATTATACGTCAGTACACAGAAAGACAAAGTCAAATCAAGCTTATCTGTTGAAACAATGATTTATGAGAAAGTTACCATATTAAGTAATTTAGGGGAGAGACATTTCCATCCCTTCAGGAAACTTTGCAAATCCTCGGGGTTAACACAAATATAAGAAAATTTCAGTAATAAAAGTTAAATAAGCCAACAATGATTAAGTCATAGAATTCTAGACCTGGATGGAGCCTTCAAGATCATCATCCCTCCTAATTTAAACATTACATATGATTAAAAAAACTGAGGTTCAGAAAATTGTAGAAAATTATCCACAGGAATTTAGAGACAGAACTTCACCAGATGGCAAGACTGCAAGCTTAAAGCGCCTCGCCTTCCTTTTTTGTCATCCTGACTTCCTCCTCCTCCCACCTGCTATCCATCCCCACGGCTCTGTTTTCAGCTCTCGTTGGCTTTCTCTGACTGACTCATTAATTTCAATGTTAATATTTCTCTACTCAATCAGTCAGTACTTTTGAGTTCCTACCATATGCCCAGCACTGTTTTATGGGAGGAAAGTACAGCATCGAACCAAACAGACTAAGTATCTTTACTCACACAACTCAGTTTCTACGAATATCTGTGCACATGGAGTCCAGGTAGTAATTTCTGGGATGCGGAGTTCTTACCAATCCAGGCTCACTGTCCTAAAGCCTCCTGCACATCATAGCAGCAAGCTGAACGAGACAATAATCTCAGCTTCTCTCCAGATCACTGCCTCCTCCTGCCTTGCCAGTGCCTGAAGAAAGTTTGACTCTTTTTTTTTAAAGATTGATTGATTGATTTTACATTTTTGGCTGTGCTGGGTCTTTGTTGCTGTGCCCGGGCTTTCTCTAGTTGTAGTGAGTGGGGTCTGTGTTGTGGCGCTCTGGCTTCTTATCACAGTGGTTTCTCTTGTCAGGGAGCGTGCGGGCTTCAGGAGTTGTGGCGCGTGAGCTGTGTTGCTCCCTGGCATGTGGAATCTTCCCAGAGCAGAGATCAAACCCATGTTTCCTGCATTCATCAGGTGGAATCTTAACCACTGACCACCAGGGAAGCCTTTGTTTGTTTGACTGTTCTTGAACCTCTCAGTCAACCAATTTCAGTTCCCTGCTGCTGCTGCTAAGTCGCTTCAGTCATGTCCAACTCTGTGCAACCCCAGAGATGGCAGCCCAACAGGCTCCCCCATCCCTGGGATTCTCCAGGCAAGAACATGGGAGTGGGTTGCCATTTCCTTCTCCTTCAATTCCCAAAGCTCTACCAAATTGATATTTTCTTATATCTGTTCAGCATCTCCTTGTTCCTTTGCTTCCTGTTTGTAATGTTTCAGCACTTTTCTAACTCATCTATCTCCTCTTGTCCCCAACTCTAATCTTTCCTAAATATTACTAATTTCCCTAAAACTTATTTCCTCTATCAACCCCTTCACACCCACACCTTCACACAGACAGACACACACAAATTACCCTTGGATCTTGTTCACATTTCAAATTAAATGGCAACAATCTTTGTCAACAAAGGCAGTTGAAAGCATAGCTCCAACCTGCTTCTCAGGTCTACTTCCGTCCCCACTACGGGCCCCTGCTTTACCGCAGCCACAGTGGCTTCTTGGCTGCTCACTTAGCCAGTCCCCTGTTCTCTGTCGCTCTTCAGTCGCTCACTGCATTTCCTGCCTGGAGCCCCATCCATCCCCATCCTCAGCCTCTGCGGACATTTCACTTACCGCCTGATCTTAGAGACCTTCCTCAATCTGATCAGCATGATTCTTCCCTCCTTTGAATACACTTATTTTTTCACTGTGTTGCATTATGGTTATTCTTACTTTTCATTAAAATGATTCGATGGATTTTCATAAAATGACACATCCTTCTTGGGGAAAAATTTTCAGATATAGAAACCTGCTTTTAGCTCCTCATAAGAGAGAGACTACAATGAATGCGCTGCTTTCTAAGCAAATAAGCTCTCTGCAGATTATGTAACAAGGAACAATTTCACGTACAGAAATTTTCAGGTACTTTCAGGTATGCTGCTGCTGCTGCTAAGTCGCTTCAGTCATGTCCAACTCTGTGCAACCCCATAGACAACAGCCCACCAGGCTCCCCCGTCCCTGGGATTCTCTAGGCAAGAAGACTGGAGTGGGTTGCCATTTCCTTCTCCAACTTTCAGGTATAGAAACACCTAAAATCTTTTTACCCAGATATGCTCTTCCTTGAGCATCTCTCTATTCCTCGGTGCATATATATTGAAGATGTCTGTACACGTTCCCAAGGATGAAATCAAATTTTCTGTTGTCTTTTTTTTTCCCCTGTTGATATATTCTGGTGCTCTTTTAATGTTACTTGATAGAATAGCAAAATGTAATTTTTAGTGGCCACAAGGTATTTTATTGTTTGGCTTTTCCATAATCTAACAACCACTGCTTGTTTTTTGTTGGTGGTGGTGGTAGTGGTTTTTATTTTAAGCTTGCCTTCATTTATTTATTAGGAGGTGCAGGGAAGAGGTTGATATGTTTTCTGGCCCGTGTGCTTAACACAGCCCATGTAAAACACAAGTGAGCAGTCTGTCGTGGCCCTTGACAAGAACTGTCTGTGACATGCCACTCCATGTGGTTCAGGATCTGAAAAAATGTTTGAAGATCTTGTAAAGAGGTTAGAGAAGATTGACCTAAAATCCCAAGTAAAATTGTCGCCTTTTTTTTCTTAACTGCTTTGAACAGCGTTGTGCCTCCCATCGCCTGCAAGAAAGCCATTCATTGTTCCTTGTTACATAATCTGCAGAGAGCTTATTCGCTTAGAAAGCAGAGCGTTCAACGTAGTCTCTCTCTTACAAGGAGCTAAAGGCAGAATCTGTTCTGCGTCTCTGAGGCATTCTTCACAGCACAGACCTCGTGCTATCGCTAATTAGCCAGAGCGTTCCCAGCCAAAAACCCCAGTGCCTGGGCTTGACAAAAGTCTGTTTTTTTTTTTTTTTTTCTCCTGTGGAAAGGGTGAAGCCTGCCTCTCTGTCGAGGGTCCCCTCCATGAGACAAGCAGCAGCAGGGTGGCGGGGAGCTCTCAGATCAGCCAGTGTGGTGAAACACGCTGCCAGCCTCCCGAGGACTTGCTGTTTGCCCCCTCCTTTCCTCCCGAGGTGGGATCTCCATCCGACCATCCCTTTGTACTCTAAAACACCTCACCACTATGAGACCAGCTACTTCTCCTGCCCGTACTCCTGTCTTTTTCCCATTTCTGGCTTTAGGCACCAGCCTACCCAACATCCCTCAGCCACCTTGCAGTCCCTTGCATTAATGAAGTATGCGATTAGCAGCCTCTGCTAGTTCATTAAGAGATTAAAAGAAAAAGAAAGGAAAACCAGGAGACGGTGTGCCTGTCGCTGTGAAGTGAAGCTTGACGGGAACACCCTCACTGTCCCTCCCCGCTGCCCCTCCTGCCATGTGTCTGAGGCCTCCCGTGCGCACGCGCTGGCGGCCGCCCGTTCCGAGGCTCTGCCATTTGCTCGGTGGGGGGACGTTTTCTTAGCCGAGCAGTGCAGCGCTCTGCCTGAGGGACTGAGAACATATTGCTTGGCAGGTGGGCCTGCTCAGATGCACTGACTGTTGTTTCAGCACTGACAGGGAACATACATCGCGCAGGCCCATTATGCCAGCATAAATCCATGGTAACCTGTTCATGAGGGCTGCAACCAGCAAACAAAGGGTTTGGGTCTTAATAGGTGATATTTTTGAAACATATAATTGGGATCTGAGAAGGAATTCTGGGTGACAGGCCACTCCTGCTGCCATCTTTGCAGAAACTGGGCCTACAGCAAAATACCACTCCTGTCATGCCGCACGAAGATGACTGCCACTCCAGCTCAGCTCCAGGCAGCTGTGCGCTGCACCAAGCATGCCAAGAGATGGTCTGTGCAGGGGAAAGAGCCTTCAGTTTCCAGGTCTCTCCTTTCTGCCTTGGTGTTCAGCACTACTGGCAAAAGCCGCTCCTGGCGATGTCTGTGGAAAACGTCACAGCTCCCCTCCTTAGCCTACTAATATGAGCTTGAAAGGGAGCTAGAGTTTGCTGTGGTGTTGGGTAGAGGACAGATAAGCCTCTGAGTGGGAGACTCTGAGCTTTCTCATGAACAGAAGCTGCTATTCATTTCCCCTGCTGGACGCCAGCAGGAGAATGAGATATTAATGAAATCCCTGGGCAGAGCGTGATGGGACTCGGCTCCCACAGCCTGGCTGCTTCCCTATGGGGAAGGTGGTCAAGTGACTGCCAGCTCCTGGGGGATACAGCAGGTAAGGGTGGGCACAGTCTTGGTTACCTGCCACACTGTTGTCCGAATTCCAAAAACCCGATGGGTGAGAGAGAGCCTTACACAGGTCAGCATCAGCTTTGTCGTCTTCTGGAGTCCCAGTGCATGTTTCTCATGAACCACAGCCTACGTTCCTACACTCCCACCATGCAGCCTGGCCACCAGTTTCCCCTCCCTGCACTTAGTCATCAGTTACTTTCTGTGTCTCCCCCAAATGGCATTCTTCTTGAGGATTGCTGCTTAGCTGAGTTCTGGGTTCCTGATGGGTGCAAAAAATAAAGAAAGGAAGATGCTCATTTATGAAGAGAAAAGCCATTGTTGGGTCATTGTGGAGTTGTTGGCTTTTCCTTTACCTTCTTGATTTCCAGGCAGTCATAACTCCAATATGTTTCAGTGTGACTTGCCAGATGAAAACTGGGTGACAATATTGTATTATTTCATTTTCATTCTGCCAAACAGCTAAAACAGTATCAGCACTGTAGCATCTGAATCCTCTCTTGCTACAACAGAGTTTAGTTCCTTCAAGCAGACCAGAAAACTCGTGAGATCAAGGACCTTCTAAGTTTTAAGAACCAGGCAGAAGACTGTTGGGAATGTGAGCAGTCGCAGCCCGTGTTAAGAAACACTGGGTTTCCGATAGCCTGGCAGAGAAAGGTAATTGTGAGAGACATGGACCTCACCACACCCTACGCATGGCCCAGCCGTCACTTTGCCAGTTTCAGTGTTTGCTTTTGCTTCTGATCAACAATGTGGTCAGTCATGATACAGCTATGTGCCAACACAGAAGGTTTCCTTAAAACAGGCTTAGATGCTCTGTCCCCAGATGTTCTGGGTTACGAGGTCTGTAGTGAAGCCTGGGAATTCATACCTTTGAAATGTTCCGTATGTGGTCTGTATCCTACCAACCTGTGGGCTTTGGTTTGGGAAGGACACAGCACTGCAAACCTCAGGATCTCCCCTAGTCTTACTGCTGCCTTGGGCAAATCCATCATCAGTTTCACCTCTGAAATACTCTTTTAATCTAAATGACTTTATTTTTTAAATTTTTAATGAATTGATTTTTATTGATGTATAATTGACTAATCATATTAGTTTCAGGTATTCAGCATTGATGCAGTTTTTTTTTTTAATTCAACTGTAGTTGACTTAACATATTATATTAGTTTTAGGTGTATAGCTTCGTGATTTAATAGTTTTATGCATTATGAAATGATGACCACTATGAGCCTAGTTACCATCTGTCACCACACAGAGTTATTACAATATTATTGACTATATTCCCAGTGCTGTCACAAGGAGGTAGTGTACAACCTGACTTGAGTTTTTTTAAATAAAAAAGCCTTATTGAGATATGATTCACATAAAGTTTGCCCCGTAAAGTCAGTGATTTTTAGTATATTTACAACCTTTTAGTATATTGTGCAACCATCACTACTCTCTTAATTGCAGAACAGTTTCATTATACCAGGAAGAAGCCCCATACCCATTTGTTCTGACCTCCAGCCCCTGGCAACCACTAATCTGCTTTGTATCTCTGTGGATTTGCCTACTCTGGATATTTAACCTTTCAAATATTAAAAGCTGACTGGACATAAGTCCAGTTATTTTCTTAGGGATCTCCAAGGAAAATTTTTCTAGCTCTCCAGTGATGGCTTCTGGGTTTGACATGTTTTATGGTTTGAAATATACCACTCAAGTCTACTTTTACTTCCTTGTGTGGTGTTAGCCTACTGGATAAGGCACCTGACTTCAGATCAGAATATTGCAGGTTCATGTCCTGCCACAGTTGCAAGGGGATGAGTTGCTTTTTGAGGGCTTCCTTGGTGGCCCAAGCAGTAAAGAATCTGCCTGCAGTGCAGGAGCCGCAGGAAACTCGGGTTTGATCCCTGGGTCAGTAAAGCCTCCTGGAGGAGGAAATGGCAACCCACTCCAGTATTCTTGCCTGGAGAATCCCATGGACAGAGAAGCCTGGTGGGCTACAGTCCATGGGGTTGCAAAGAGTCGGACATGACAGAAACAACTTAGCATGCACGCACGTAGTATTAGCGCCTATGGTAGTAACTCATATTCTCTTGTTCATCTTTGCCTCTCTTCGGTCATTTCACCAACCCTCAAATTCTTGATAGATTCAAACATCAATTCACCTCCAGCTTATCTGTAGGATGAATGATGTCAGTATTCCTATCCCTCTGCGCAGGTTTACCCAGGATTTTCTCCTGTTTCCTTTTCTCTTTCATCTAAATAATGAAGTGTCCACCCTTTCCTTCCATTGTGCCCTCTATTCCAGTTCCTCCAGAACTTAGCTTCCGAGTATCTTCATTTTCTTTCTTCAACCTATAAACATACTGAATAGTTTACACTTAAAAAAAATTTTGCTTCAATCCTGCTGCCCCCCCAAGCTCCCATTATATTTTTCTCATTCCCTTCGCTGTCAAACCTTTTGAAAGCACAGTTTGCTCTCACTGTCGGTGCTTCTTTTCCACCCACTCCCACCTTACTTTTTGCACTCATAATTCTGCCTTCATTCCTTGACTGAAGTTCCTCTCTTAGTGGTTCATGGTGTCATCTTATTTGCCAAGCCCAGTAACCTTTCGGGATTCCTATCATCAGTGTGCATAGAACCACACTTCCTATCTCTCCATCTTGAAACATTCTTTTTTCTTTGGCGTCTTCTACCTTTGGCTCCAATGCTCAATGCCTTCCTAAATATGGATGCCCCCTCTTATATCTGTCTCCTTACTTTTTCCCTTCCCAATCTCATAACACCATCTGGCTCCTAACTGTGTGGATTACTTCCAAAACTGTCTTCACCACTCTTACGCTCATTGCTCAAAACAGAACTCATACCCTGGCAGGCTTTCTGTCTTCCCTAATTCTAGCCAGAGTGTGACCCAGGGTTGCAAGCTTGACTTCTTTCTTTCAACTCCTTGATCACCATAGGTGACAGCTGTCATGTATAAAACAGCCCATTTGTTCTATCTAGGCGTTATTTCTTCATCTCTTATCCTATTGGTCAGTGCAGCTGTCCAGATCCACGTCTTCATTGTCTTTTATCAAAACTATAACCAGGCCCTTCTATCTCTGCCTCACTCCATCATACATAGTGCTGCCAGATACTTTGCACCTGCTGACCGACTTGATTATGTCATTTCTTTAGGCAGCAAGCTTTCAATTTCCTTTAATCCTACTGAATACGTTCTATTAACATACTCTTAACCTCACTTGTGAGGCCTTCTACAGCCTGAACCTTGCCTTCCATTCCAAGTGTATTTTGTACTCTTCTTCCTGTTCTCTATGTTCTAGTCTAAACAAAACACTGATTAGTCTTTCTTTTACCTTCACAAGTTCTCATTTCTAAGCCCTTGCTTATTCTGTATCTTTTATCTAAAATGATGTTCTTTATTTCTGCCATTTCTGTTGAAATCTTGTTATCCTTCAAATCCGTTCTCTTTCATGAAATCTTCTTGTAATAGCATTTCTCTCCCCTTTGGATTTCCAGGATTCCTTGTGTGTGTGTGTATGTGTGTGTACATTAAGAGATGGGAAAGGACTTTCAGCACTTTGTCTTGTGTTTCACTTATTTATGTGCTTGTCTTATCCAGTCCTCCAAGATGGAAGCCTTGCATTTTCATTGTTGCAACTCCTATAACAGCTGATAGAGTACTGTAAGTGTAGTATATTATGAATAAATATTTCTTGAGTGAATGAATTTTTTAACCTCTATAAAATACAGGAGATATAAACTAAACTCGTGGATGACAGGCTTTATGTCAGTGTCAAGAGAGTTCTCAGTAGTTTCTGAACTATTATTTTCAATCAATCCAAGTACAAGACTTAGATGGAAGAAGCTTGAAAGAATTGTAGCAAACCTGGCATCATCGTCATTGCAGTGTCTTACGTTTGCATAATATTTTATACCATTTGATAGTACTTTCACAGCTTACATGACCCTCTCTTTATCTATGTAGGGTTAGAAATTATCAGAATACCTGGCAGTTCATAAATGAAGAACTTGTGGTCTGGGGAGTATTAATGACTTAACCAATGTTAGGTGATTAGATAGTGGCAGCGCCTAAACACAGGGACATGTAGACGGTCTGTAAATATTTGAAGAACTGTCATGTAAAAGAAGATTAAATCTTATTTTTTATTCTTTATTTCCTCAGATGACTGAAAACATACAGGCAATTTATGCTAAACTATAGAGAAAAATCGTTTAACAGATCCATTCCAAGATGGTGTTGACTGTCTCTATTGTTTAAGAGGAGATCAGGGACAGCAAGCTGGTCAGCCAGGTGTAGGATGTTTCATTGCAATGAGCGGCTGAAAGGCTCAGTTTAGCCAAGGTCCCTTCATCTTATGCAATTCTGCAATTCCTTTTTAGGTTGGCACTGTGCTCCTATACTCTAGAATCTTAAGTTTTGATATCTGACTTTCTTTAGAACTTAGCTTTAAACAAATGTAGCTAGGGTGTGGGATGATCCACCGTTCAGATCCTAAATCTTTTGTACAGTGGGGACCCCAGCTTACCCCAGCCACTCTATATAACTGTCAGTGGATTGTCTGCAGGTGGGAACATAAAAAACACACTTTCGCGCAATTGTTTAGTGCCTATAGCTGCCAGCCCAGGAAGAAATGAAGTTTGCAGAAAATCTCACAGATGCCAGCATCGCATGTAGCCAGCCCAGTCTGGCAGCTCGATGCACCTGTCTGGTGTCATGGACATGGCAGGCAAGCCCAGCATTCTCTCAAAATGGCATAGTCTGTTGGAAGGAGGTCGGTGACTCTAATGAGCTCCAAACTTTTCCTTGAAATGGGAACTTGCCTAAAAAGGCAACTGTGACAAAACAGCCAAATGGAAATCATGATATTTCACTGAACTCAGAACCAAATCTGCCTTTTTTTTCTTTCTTTATAGAAACATTTTGTGTGCCATGTGCCTTGGGAGCCAAGAAGAAATCATACTTTGGCTCCCTGTTCTACTTCACGAAGCTCAGATACTGTAAATACCCTCCTCTCTTCTCATAACATTAAATTTTTCATGAATTCATCATAAAGGAGCCACTTTGTAGGTTTGGCTGGTACCAGTGAAAGACTTCATTTTCTATTTCACAGTAACTTTTTCAGTGCAAGAAATTATGGGTGCAATGTTGAAAAGACTAGAATTATTCATCAAGTCTTCACTGCCTGCAAATTAAGAGAATTTTTCTGAAACCTATCTGAGAGAACGCAGACACAGACATGCATATTTTAGATGATGCTACATCTCAGCTATCTCCATCTAATCTTTCTCAGGAGAATAAGGGGTAAAGGAGGGCATGTGCTTTCTCATTGCTTACGGATTCATTCAAGAGTCCACACCAGCGCACACATTTCCCCTACCTTTCAGTGGTCCTATAACTCACGAATGCACCATAAAGCAGCAGTCCCTGAACTCCTTGGCACCAGGAGCCAGTTTCATGGAAGACAGTTTTTCCATGGACCAGTATGGAAGACAGTTTTTCCATGGACCAGTATGGAGTGATGGGTCATTCAAGTACATTACATTTATTGTGCACTTTATTTATATTATTATTACGTCAGCTCCACCTCAGACCATCAGGCATTAGATCCCAGAGGTTAGGGACACCTGCACTAAAGGATAGAATCTTTAATTGTGTTATGCATTCATGGAAATACCAGTAGCTTTGTAGCTGGATGCAAAAGATGTTTTAAAGAGTCAGCATAGCGAAATGCAATGGTGCATCAGCGTCCCCTGCAAGGCTTGTTGAAACACATGCTAGGCTCCACCTCAGGAGTTTCTGATTCAGTAGATCGGGGGTGGAGCCCAAGAATTTGCCTTTTGACAAGTTTCCAGGGAGTGCTGAGGCTGCTGTTATAGGACTACATTTTGAGAAACACTGACATACTGAGAGAATGTCAAAGTTAGAAGTCAGCAAACCTTGGTTCCAGCACTGAGTCCACTCTCAAACAACCACGGGTCTCTGGACAAGTGCCTGGGCCTCCTCCCTCATCTGTAAAATAAAAGTAATGACCCCTGCTCTAGGTGACCTAGGATGACTTTGATAATAAAATCTGAGAATCCACAGGAAAACACTTGGCACTTTGGCAAGGATTTGAAGCATGTAATTACTGTAGTGAGAAGAGTTCAGTCGCTCAGTCATGTCCAACTCTCTGTGACCCCATAGACTGCAGCACACCAGGCTTGCCTGTCCATCACCAAGTCCCAGAGTTTACTCAAACTCATGTACATTGAGTCAGTGATGCCATTCAACCATCTCGTCCTCTGTCATCCCCTTCTCCTCCTACCTTCAATCTTTCCCAGCATCAATGTCTTTTCAAATGATTCAATTCTTCGCATCAGGTGGCCAAAGTATTGGAGTTTCAGCTTCAACATCAGTCCTTCCAATGAATATTCAGGATTGATTTCCTTTAGGATGACCTGGTTTGATCTCCTTGCAGTCCAAGGGACTCTCAAGAGTCTTCTCCAACACCACAGTTCAAAACCATCAATTCTTCAGCACTCAGCTTTCTTTATAGTCCAACTCTCACATCCATACATGACTACTGGAAAAGCCATAGCTTTGACTAGACGGATCTTTGTTGGTAAAGTAATGTCTCTGCTTTTTAATATGCTGTCTAGGTTGGGTGTAACTTTTCTTCCAAGGAGCAAGCTTCTTTTAATTTCACGGCTGCAGTCACCATCTGCAGTGATTTTGGAGCCCAAAAAAATAGTCTGTCACTGTTTCTACTGTTTCCCCACCTATTTCCCATGAAGTGATGGGACCAGATGCCATGATCTTAGTTTTCTGAATGTTGAGTTTTAAGCCAGCCTTTTTACTCTCCTCTTTCACTTTCCTCAAGAGGCTCTGTAGTTCTTCTTCGCTTTCTGCCATAAGGGTGGTGTCATCTGCATATCTGAGGTTATTGATACTTCTGGCAATCTTGATTCCAGCTTGTGCTTCATCCAGCCCAGCATTTCTCATGATGTACTCTGCATATAAGTTAAATAAGCAGCGTGACAATATACAGCCTTGACATACTCCTTTTCCTATTTGAAACCAGTCTGTTGTTCCATGTCCAGTTCTAACTGTTGCTTTCTGACCTGCATACAGTTATTTGGATTTGCAGTGAAGGCTGAGGACCACTGATTTAGAAAGAGTCCCCTGTCATGACATCAGCAAACATGCTGTGTGTGTGTGTTTGCTGGTCTCTTTCCCACACCATTTGGTGAGGACACTTTGAGGGCAGCTCTGGTGCCTAGAAACCATTCCAGCACCTTCCACTGCCTTAGATGCTCCAAGTGTATTGGTTGTAATTGTGAATGAATGAACTCCTTGGTTTATATACAAATGAAGTGCCAAGGAAACTCATACCAAAATGCCCCCACATTTAAATATTTTATACAAACAACCTTTTGTAGCATTCAGACCCTCACAGTGAGAGGGTATTTATTGAAAAATTTGCAGAATCACCATCACAGGGTATCAGTTGAACAATTTCTAGAAGAGGAGTCAACCCTAGCTATAATTTATTCTTCCAGGTGAGACCAGGAAGAATAATTTGCCAGGGAGCATTTGCAATGCAGAGCTCTGAGAACACTAAGGGGGGAAGCAGTTGAACCCCTACTGTGTGCCAGACATTGTCATGTGCTCTCGCTTCATGACAAACTTGCATCCTTCCTATCGTTTTTTTCTGACGGGAGAAAGAAATAGCAGCAAATTGCCCACAGTGGGAAGGTCAAGGGAGCTCGTTCAGATTCCAGAGCCTGAATTCCTTTTCCATGTTGTTCAGTCACTGTTGTTAAGTCGTGTCCAACTCTTTGCGACCCTGTGGACTGCAGCACGCCAAGCTTCCCTGTCCATCACCAACTCCTGGAGCTTGCTCAAACTCATGTCCGTTGAGTTGGTGATGCCATCCAACCATCTCATCCCCTGTCGTTCCCTTCTCTTCCTGCCTTCAGTCTTTCCCAGCATCAGGGTCTTTTCCAGTTAGTCAGCTCTTGACATCAGGCGGCTCAAATACTGGAACTTCAGCTTCAGCATCCATCCTTCCAATGAATATTCAGGGTTGATTTTTTTTTTTTTAGGACTGATTTGATCTCCTTATAGTCCAAGGGACTCTCAAGAGTCTTCTCCAACACCACAATTTGAAGGCATCAGTTCTTTGGTGCTCAGCCTTCTTTATGGTCCAATTCTCACATCCATAGATGACTACTGGAAAAACCGTAGCTTTGACTTTATGGACCTTTGTCATAAAGTGATGTCTCTCCTTTTTATTATGCTGTCTAGGTCTGTCATAGCTTTTCTTCCAGGGAGCAGGAAAAACTATGACTCTCTTTAATTTTGTGGCTGCACTCACCATCTGCAGTGATCTTTAGAGCCCAAGAAAATGAAGTCTGTCACTGCTTCCACTTTTTCCCCATCTATTTGCCATGAATAGTTATTTATTTTAAATATTTATTTGGCGGTGTCGGGTCTCAGTTGTGCAGTGGACTCTCTAGTTGTGGCACACAGGCTGCAGGCTCCAGAGTACTTGAGGTCAGTAGTTACACTGCATGTGGGATTTTAAGTTACCTGCCCAGGGATCAAACCCATGGACCCTGAATTGCAAGGCAGATTCTTAACCACTGGGATCACTAGGGAAGTCTTCCATGTGTATTTTACTGCCACTCAGATTTTCTCCAGCCACCTGTGCCCCTCCCTCCCTTGCCATTCCCTGAGGGCTGCTCACTGCATCCCTGTTCCTCCCAGCCATGTGGGGCTCCACCCGGCGCTTCCTGCCTTCTGTAGCAAGCTTCCTCTGGTAAGTTCTTACTCACCCATGATCTGATTAATTGCCTGATCGCCTTCGAAAGGGCTCAAGTACCCGCCTCCCTCCTGGTATCCTGGGCCAAGCAGGGTATAGAGCTTGTTATCCCCAGAGTTTTGTATGTGTGCAGTTACTTGGCTCTTCCTCCGTGTAGACAGGAATGTCCTTGCGGGCAGGAACTGTTTCATGCTCCTGTCTCTGCGTTCTCTAAGCCTCATGTATTTCCTAGCCCTTTGGAGGCACCCAGTATATTTTTTTTTAAAGAACGAATGACAGGAGAAACTCATCTGCCAGCAAAGATCTCCAGAAACACTTCAGCATGTGTGCATGTGTTGTGCTTCAGAATATTTTAGAAACATTTTCCAGATTTAATTGAGGCTTCTGGGAAGCCTTGCTGTGTTCTTCCTTGCAAAAAATAGAAGGTCGTTACCAGGAAGTCTCAGCGTACCATATTTATCTGGTGAGTTTTGAAAATACTGAGTAATGGGACTAATGACTCAACATAGTAGTTTCCAAACTGTGAGGTAATCTTTGGACTTTGCAAGATTATTATATTAAGTGTACTTTTTAGTCTGTCAGTGAAAAATAAAAAGCCTGTATTTTCACATTAGAATTCAAAGAACATCTGCTGCGTATTGTAAATAACATATTTTGAAAACCAACTGATGCATACTCAGCCTGCCTCCGCCTGCTAACCATAGCCTGTCCTTAAGATGGGCTTCAATGGGCCACTGGGACGCTCTTGCCATTGCACCCCACTGTCTCCCATAAATCTCCAGATACCCGTGGGCCCCTCGACACACTCGGCAACGTGAGGTTTTCATTTTCCTATTTTCAGTTGGGATCAGAAAGGGACTGGATTCTCGGATGATTTAGAGAGTGTTTTTCATGGAGTCAAGCTTAAAGAGGTTTCCCACTGAGGCCCTTCTTTACCCCTAAGAATCTGAAACCTCAGAGGCCACCGCTTGCCCAGGGCCAGTGTCCCCTCCAGTGGCCCCTCCAGTGACCCCTCCAGTGACCCCCTCCAGCTCCCGACCTGAGGGTGCGCTGTTTGCTTGTCCACCTGCAGGGAGGAGCCCAGGACAGGACTCAGAGCTCCTCCGTCTGAGCCAGGCCTTCTCCCAGCAGTGCCGTCAAGTCCTCCTGCCCAGATCTCACCTCCTCGTGGGACTGAAAAACTCAGTCAGCTTTCTCCCTTGTTCCTTCTCAGTTTGTCTTGTTAGCACTCTTTCCTAGCAAGTAAGCACCATATGTCTTCTTGAGGAACTTGTTTTCAGGAGATTCCCAGCACATGTGTGCCAGCTTGGAAGAGCAGGGCGAGGGGGTTGTTGGGTTCACCAGCCGTCCTCACCAGAGTGCAGCTTTTGGGGGGTGCCATCTGCCCCGTGGGCTGGTTTGTCTTGAGGCATGAGCACAGTCTTTCCCTGGTACTTTCTGGGGGTCATGGAAAGTAGACCGGCTCACAAAGGGGTGTTTTGGAGCCGCAGAGAAAGCCTGGGCCCACTCTCTGTGTTGGCTCCTTGTCATCTGGGGCAGGTTCTGTCCCACAAACGCCTCTTCTTTGATCTTGTTCTCTGTCCTCATGGAGTGGATAACGCAGCCTGATTACACAAGAGGGACTCTGTGTGCTCTTCTTTTGCTTTCTTGCTCTTAACCAGTCGCTGGTGCCAAAGCGTGCGACTAATATGTTCCGCGTTTGAAATCATTCATTTTCTGTAATGTGGAGTCCAGCATCCAGCTTCTAAACTTTAATACCTGTCTCCTTTGAAAGCCAGCTTGTCGAGCATCCAATTTGTCTTTTTTTCTTCTTCACTTTCCCCCTTTTTTCCCTTGCGCTCAGGCTGTCTTTTATCAAACACCAGACAGAGGGTGAGCCATTGACACCTCATGGCATGCAGCAGCTTGAAGCATCTTCTTCATTCACCTTGACATCTTTGTGGCAAAAAGAAAGCAAGGGTTGGGAACCCTTTCTATTCATGTAGGCTTCCACTAGAGCTCCCTCTTTGAAAGCAGCTTCACAAACAGCCTTAACGGTTGTTATTGCTACCTGTCTCCCTGGAGGTTTTACCAGTTGTTTTGAAAGGCTGGCTATTTTCTGTTCCCTCGAGAATTCACCTTACCTAGGCCTCTTCATTTCTTCCCCTGTCCCTATGGAAGCAGTGTGCCAGCAGCTTTGCATGGTCTTGTGCCATTCTTACAACAACCTTTTGAGGTAGTGCCCATTTTAAAGATGAGGAGACTGATGCATGAGGGGTTTTGTCCCTTGGTGGAGCTAAGACATGAACCTAAGCATTTGAAGTTGAATGCCCAGGCTGTTTACAAATGAGCTAAGCTGCCGGGTCCCCTATACTCTCAGTCACTCATTTGGATTTTGCTGACTTAGTCTTCGGTTTATCCATGGAAGGACTAGATTGCAGCAAAAAATGAGGTGAATGAAAGATAATCTATGGTCTGAAGTTCTAAGGGATAAGGCAGACTCCCAGCATTCGCTGCGGCCCATGAGATAAAACAGTGATTCTCAGTAGCATAGAGAATATTAACAAGAGTGGTGGGGAAGGCG
Organism: Capricornis sumatraensis; assembly: GCF_032405125.1. Classification (NCBI taxonomy): domain Eukaryota; kingdom Metazoa; phylum Chordata; class Mammalia; order Artiodactyla; family Bovidae; genus Capricornis; species Capricornis sumatraensis. The sequence goes on from NC_091071.1 coordinate 12,018,005, forward strand.
TGGGGAGGGCCATAGGAGAGCGAGTGGGAACCGAGTTCTGCTACAGCCCAGGGTGATAAAGTAGTCATGGTAATCACTGGCTAATCATGATCCTAAGACTGCACAGTGTTCACTAACTAGAAGCTACCACTGGTTGAACATAAGTATTACATGTCCGACTGACACTGTTTGCTTTCATTTAATAATCCCTCATGATTCAATGAGATGAGTATTATCTCACCTTTAAAGAAGAGTAAGTTCAGGGAGGTTAACTTGACCTAAGTTTGCCTGGATCTTAATGGAAGAAAAAAAAAAAAAAGGAGATTTGATCCCAAAACTATCTGTCTTCAACATCTGTGCTCCATTCCTCCATCCTTGCTGGCCTCTACCCATTATGAAATTTAACCAGAAACACTGTCATCAGTAGTAGGCCATCCTACTGGTAATGGAAAGAAATAGAGGGATCTTATGTTTGTGGACCAGAGAGTGTAGCTGAGCAGAGTATAAAAAGGTTTGTACCCCTGGTCCCATTGATGAGCTTATCTCATTCAGGTGGTCCCAGCAGTCAGCTGCCATGTTCTTTTTTTTTCCTAAGGCAAAGTTGCCAACATGTATTTTATTATATGATGGAATTGGGCATAGCAAATGTAATATTTTTATTCACAATCATTTCACTTTATCCATTCAGATTATCATGTATTCTGTGTATAATTTCTCACTCTTTGCTGATATAATGATCTCAGATTAGCCAAATAGATTTTTTTCCATTACTTCGTATGTCTTAGTCTGTTCAGGCTACAAATACCACAGACAGGGTGGCTTATAAACAACAGAAATTTATTTCTCACAGTTCTGAAGGCTGGGAATTCCAAGATCAAGGTGCCAACATGGTTGTGTCCTTGGTGGGAGCACTCTTGCTTATTCATAGCTGGTCATCTTTCAGCTGCCATGTTCTTCATGTAGATAGGATTTTAGATAGACAACTTTGCTTCATTGAGGATTGCTTCTAGAATGATCACTGGTTGCCAGACTTTGTAGAGGAATACAGATATAGGTTCAGGGAGCCATCAGAAGTCAGGGGACCTGGGAGTGTGTACCCAACTCTGCTCTTCAACCACCTGTACGGCCTTGGTGACCTCACTGAACTCTCTTCAACCTCAGCTCTTTAATCTATACATCATGTTAGATAATTCCAGGGTTTGTTTTAGCTCTAAATGATGATCGCTCTCCACTCTCAGGCCATTTTCGTTACACACAGAGGAAGAGCTCTTTTAACCAGTGACGTATGTAGTTAGTTAACTGAGAAAGCCATTTAAAGGAAGAAGTCATAAAAAAAGGAAACGTTATCAACATTTAATTTTTTAAAAAAACAACTTTATTGTAGTGTAATTGATGTAAAACTACATGAACATGTACAATCTGGTAAGTTTTGATGTATGTACCATCCATCATATCACCATTACGATCAGGCTAATGAACATACCTGTCACTCCAGAGTTTCCTCATGCCCCTTGCTTATCACTTCCTCCCCTCCATTCCACCAGTCCCACCCACCGCCAAAGCAACTACTCATCTCCTTTCTATCACCACAGATTACTTTACATGTTTTCTATGTAATTGTTTCGCGTTTTGCCTATGTTGTTGTGTGTTTCAACCCATGAACAAAGTATTTTTCCATTTATTAGATTGTCTTTAATTTTTCTTAGGAATATTTTATATTTTTCAATGCATGGATCTTTAGGTTTTTTGTCAGAATCATCCCTAAATTTTTCATTTTGGAGAAATTACTGTAACAGACCCAACTTTTAAAATTTCAATTCAATTTCATTGTTTCTATTATATTTGGCTAGTACAATTAATTTTTGTACAATGATTTTCAATTATATATAATAAGAATATGTTGTAATTATGTATTCTATATATTCTGCAATTATGCTAAATTTACTTTCTGTCATTCAGATTACATGTTTAGCGTATTATATAATGTGTATTCTTTCTTGATCTTCTTTCATTCTGCATAATTATTTAGCCAGTTGGATGCAAAGATGTATGTAGTGTGTGTGGTAGCACTCAGTAAGCTGAACAGAGAGCGTATCAGAAAGAATTGGTTACTCCAGGTAATAAGGAAAGTGGAAGTTGGTTGAGAGCTCCTGAAACTCTTCCATTGCTATAAACAGTACTCCTAACCTTCAGCACCCAGTGGGCAAAATGAGCTTTTGGTCACAAGCCCTATAAAGAATACAAATAAGTCAACTCTGATTTATCTTCACAGGTTGAAAAGTAACCATGACCTGGGGTAGCTCCTTATATCAGCTTTAACTACAATGATAGCAAATAGGATGAGGTTGAAAGAATCCTGGATTGGGGCTCAAATAGGTGTGATTATCAGCAGCTCTCTCTATGTTGTTGAGCAACCTTGGGTAAATTCATGTTTCAGAATGTCACCTTGAAGAATAAAGGAGCATTTATTTTGTGTCAATGTAGATATCCCTTCTTTGTGCGTTGGATTTCCATTCCAAGGTGTACGACCGTGCATTGTCCCCACCCAGGTGGTCCTTCTGCCTCCAGGTCCCGCGCCTCCCAGTGTCTGCTGGAAGTGAATAAGGCAGAACACCCAGGGCACAAGAAACAGCTTGAACAGGTTAGGAGACAAGGAAGTGAAAAGCTTTCATGGGAAGATGTGAGCAATCAGGATTCGGCATGGGATGCGGTTCCTGTTGAGGTAGAGTGGGTTGAAGGGTAGACTTGGCGTGAGTATACCAAGCCGTAAAGACTGAAAGAGATGGGTAAGAAGTGGAGAGCCTTTGAAACTTATTTTTTTGAAGGGAGCACTCATGGCGAGAGCTGTGCCAGAGATTCTCCAACCTTGACGACCTCAGAGTCACCTGGGAACTTGTTAAAAATACATATACCTCGGGCCCCACCCAGACCTGCTCAATCCTAATCTATAGGTTGGGGTCAAGGCATCTGTATTTTTAACAAGCTCCCCAGGTGATTCTCATGCACGCCAAAGTTTAGAAAGCACTGCTTTGGAAGGTTAATCTGGCAGCAGTGCGCAAGATGGATTGGAGCCGAGAGAGCCTGGAGGTTCACAGACCTGCTAGCAAGCGATTGCAACAGCTCTCCCGGCAGGAGATAATGAGGTTGGGGGCTGTGGGATCGGAAGGGAGGCATCAGACAGGGGAGGTATTTTTGAGAGGCAGTCAGCAAGGACTGGGTAGCCGATTTGATGAGGAGCATGAGAGAGAAATGGGACTTAACAAATAATGCCAAGGTTGAGAGCCGCGTTCTCCACAGCTCGAGGGGAGCGAAACAGAGTCTCCAGGGGCCCCAACTCAGATGACACACACCTGCTCCCCCCTTCCAGCTTCACCTCCCACACCCTTCTCCTCTCTCAGCCCCTGAGGCAGAGCAGGGAGGGGGCAGATCAGCACCTCCCTGGGCGGCTCACGTGGAGTTGAGGGGACAGAAGCTCCTCCAGGTGACCCGGCTCTGTGACCGTGAGAGCGATGGTACTGCAGGGGGCTTGGTGAGACCAGGAGGGAGGGGCGGGGCTGAGCTCCACGTGGAAGGACAGGGCTGAAGCTGACAGCAGGGTGGGGAGCAGCCCCGGGAGCTGGGGAGAAGGAGCTCCCCTACAGACGCACATGAGAAAGGCCACCCCAAGGAGGTCAGAGAAGACAGCTGACACTGCGGAGAGAATAAAGGGACCCAGAGAGAAAGCTTCTGTCTAGTGGTCATGTGCAGGTGGAGGTCAAAGAAGAGCTGGTGGAGAGGCGTGAGGACACTGCTGTCTCCCTGCCGTCTGGAGAGCTTGGAGCTGGGGAAGACCTGCTCACAGGCGGGCAGAGCTCTTGCTCCACCAGCTGTCCCACAGGCGTGGTCGAGTGCACGGGGCAGTTCTGTCACCCGGGGCTGCGTGGCAGGTTCGTGTAAAGGGGTCAGTCCTCCACAGACACACACGTTTAAAACTCTCCTTTCTAAACTCTAGTGTCTTTGAGCTGATGTAGCAGACAAAGAGAGGGCTTCCCAGGTGGCACAGTGGTAAAGAATCCACATGCCAATGCAGGAAATACAGGAGACATGAGTTCGATCCCTGGAGCAGGAAATTATTCTTGCCTGGGAAACTCCACAGACAGAGGAGCCTAGCGGGCTACAGTCCATGGGGTCCCAAAGAGTCAGACACATCTGAGCGACTGAGCATACACACATACATGCACACCAGACAAGAGGGACTGCGGGAGTTTTACTATGATAGGCTACCCCCAGGTTTCTGATCAGCTCATAACCCTTCTGTACACATTTTTGGCCCAGCACAGCCAAATATGAGGTATTATAAATCATTATAGTGCTTTGGGGTCCTGGCTCCCCTCAAAGTTCCAGACATTCTGCCTGATTTCGTGATCTCATGCTGTGAAAATAGGATGGTGTGTTCTGGAGGCATCTCCAGGGTGCCCTGCAATTGGCACATCTTAACTAAACGAAAACAAATTGAAAGAGCAACAATGGAAAGAAAGGGTGTTTGTATCAACCCAGGAAGTAGAGAATTACAAAGAGATTCTATTTGTGGTGCTGTGAAGCTGTGGTTCTTGAAGTGGCTGTCATAAAAACTGGCCACTCCTGATGCTGGCCAGCCTCAGTTGTGACCGTGGCTGCGTGGGGACCTAGGGCCAGCGGTCTGTCTCAGAAGGCACTCTGCGAGGCTAACATGGCATCACCTTTCACTGCAAATAGGGACAACACATTGTCGACTTAAAATACTCAAAACTGAAAAATGGAGGGTTCTGTTTTATTCGGTGGGAATGTTTAGGACTTCAAGCCCAGGAGACAGGATCTCAGGGGACCCTGAAAGAACTGTTCCAAGGGGGTGGCAGAAAGAGTCAGTTATATAGAACTTTGCAACAAGGAGCAGGTGAAAGTGAAGTCGCTCAGTTGTGTCCAACTGTTTGTGACCACATGGACTGTAGCCTACCACGCTCCTCCACCCATGGGATTTTCCAGGTAAGAGTACTGGAGTGGGTTGCCATTTTCTCCTCCAGAGGATATTCCCAACCCAGGGACCGAACCTGAGTCTCCTGCATTGTAAGCAGACCCTTTACCATCTGAGCCACCAGGGAAGAGGGAGCAGGTAGTCTGAACATCTAAAGATTATTGTTAGCTAAGGAAAACCAGATATCTCAAATTACGGAACTGAGCACTTTGCTGCTTATGGGAAGATACAAGAGCCTGGGCTCACTGAAATCATTCCTTTCATGTACATCTCAGCTGTCTGGGGCCAGCATCCTGCGATTTGACTTTTCACATCCTTAGTTCCTCATTTCCTTGCTCACTGCTCACCATAGGGAGTGGTGGCAGCCTGATAGCTACCAGATTGCACGTACTGTTTTTCGTGGACGCGCTCGGGTCTCAGAGATTCACATTTGGAGGGCTGGGATCACTGATGGCTGTGACATCCTTGTTTATTGATGTGTCAGGAAATACTCCATTTCTTAACTTATAAAGCTTACATTTTTATCTTTGATTAGCCTAAATACTTATCTCACTTTCTGAATAAGGAAACTGAGGCATCAAGAAATGATCCCTAACCAGGGAATCAGCACAGCTCAGGGGCTCTTGGGAAGGAGATCTGGCCTAGTGTTTTGGTGTGTAGAGTGCAGCACACTCTTCCCGAGGGGCTTCTTTTATGGGACCTTGTTTAGGTGGAGGCTTCCCTGGTAGCTCAGTTGGTAAAGAATCCACCTGCAATGCAGGAGACCCCAGTTCAACTCCTGGGTTGGGAAGATCTGCTGGAGAAGGATAGGCTACCCACTCCAGTATTCTTGGGCTTCCCTTGTGGCTCAGCTGTTAAAAAGTCCATCTGCAATGCACGATACCTGGGTTTGATCCCTGGGTTGGAATGATCTCCTGAGGAAGGGAAAGATTACCCACTCCAGTCAGTATTTGGCCTGAAGAATTCCATGGACTATACAGTCCATGGCTTGCAAAGAGTCAGACATGACTGAGCGACTTTCACTTCACTTAGGTAGAGACTGTTAAAGTAGAGAAAGTCTTGCATGTAGAAGGAGCAGTTGTTTGAAGAGTCACTTAGGGATGGACCTGGGCATAACTCTCATCCCACTTTCTCACTGTATGACCTTGGGCAATTTGTTTGACCTTTCTGAGCTTCAGCCTCAGTTGTTAAGGGAAGGTAATCATATTTATCTCCTAAGCATATTGTTGGGAATTAAATATGATGGGACCATTACAGTACCTGGTGTGTAGTTGATTCCCCATAATTGCTGTTAGAATAATTACTGAGTTTTTCCTCTGGCATCAGTGCAGTGGTCCCTAACCTCTTGGGCTCCAGGGACCAGTTTCATGGAAGACAATTTTTCCACAGGCAGGGGTGGGGAAATGGTTTCTGGATGATTCAAGTGCATTACATTCCTTGTGCTCTTTATTTCTATTATTATTACATCAGCTCCACCTCAGATCATCAAGCATTAGATCCCAGAGGTTGGGGACCCCTGATAGGGAACTCATGCACTCCTCTGGATGCACCTGAAGAGATGTACCTTTCTCATTGTTGGCATTTCTAGTTTGCGTTTTAAATATTTTTTCCTGTTGAGGTGTTACAGTTAGAAGAAGCTTGGGTACAGGTGAACTAATTCTGTTAATGAATTCTGCCCTTTAAGGCGTTTATATGCTGACTAGGACCTTTGGGGTGGGTCTGTGCACCAGAATTTCCCAGGAAGGTGCCCTAACCCCTTAATTTATAAGTAAACTTTTATTGAGCCACCTGCTCAGAAGTTGCAGAATTGCTGAAACATCGCTGCGGGCAGGGTATAGGATCACAAAATGAAGAAAAGACAGCAGGACATGGGGATTTCCACAGCACCAGGAAGAACACTCTGCAGTGTCTTGCCGCCACCATCCCAGGCAACGATGCAGCCAGCCAGCCAAGTCAATACTTGGAGTTATGTCAGGAGACTTGGCCAGGGTCCCCCCACCCATCCTGCACCTTGGGTCCCACTGCTGCGCTCAGTGGTGGTTGCTAACGTAAATGCCATCCCCTGGCATTGCATGTCGAAACTAACTGGAAAGCAGCAGGGTCTTTCTCTCATCAGATCTTCGGCTGTCTGCCTGGCATCTGTCTGCCTGCCTGCCTTGGCCAAGGATCTGCCTTCCAGTGAGCATCCTCAAATGTAAATATGCCCCAAAGACACCCCGACTCTGGGATTTCAAGTCTCCCATCCATTCCCGCCCCCAAGCTTAACTCTCTCAACGAAAGAAATTACTAAAGAAGAGATGAAGAATAAGGCCTCTCTCTGGCTTCCTGTAAGGTCCTATTTACCAAAGAAGCTGAGCAGAGCCACAATAGAATAAATAAGGAAGGCTTGGCAGCATGTTTTGATACAAAATTCATTACAGCTCTGTGTATGTGCTAGACGTTTGGGTCCTCTTAAGCCTGTGTAGATACTGCAGTCCTCTCAGTTCAACCTTTGGGTTTAGAGAGAGATGTTGGAAGGTGTTCAAAGATGTCAGATTACTGGCCTGACTCTTAAAGAATTGGTTTGGGGAAAAGCTTGAAAATATTCACACCCAGATTCAAAAACAAGAAGCAGGAACGAGTCCAGAAAACTTGGTGACATGGGTAGCAGTTGTAATATTTTTTAAGAGAAGGCAAATTTGAGTATCTTCTGTATATCCTCTCTCCTTAATCTTCACATGCATTTTCTGTCTTTCTGAGGTCTTCCTTTTTTCTTGCTTTAGAACGCCTTCTAAATCTCAAGTGTAAAATTCATCATGTGTCACTCCACCTTCAGCCTATTATAGGGGTGGTTGGAATCTGTCAGGGTCAAAACCTAAGTGTAAGTCCTGGCTTCTCCTCTCAGCTGCTGTGTGGCCCTCAGACCACTTATGCTCTCCGAGTCTTAGTATTTTCATATGTAAATTACAGGCAATGAAACTTATCTCAAAGAGTTGTCAGGAAGAGCAGATGCATTTCAGACCCAATATTTTGTGAGCTTATTACATGCCAGTGTCATCAGTCACATCCTAGCCAGCACGGCTGAGCACAAGCTTACGACAGTTCACCCCTTTCTTCTGCAGCAATGGCCATTTTATACGGAGTTCTCTTCTGCTGTGGTGTTTGGGCTCATGGACTTCCCAGGTGGTGCTGGTGGTAAAGAACCCACCTGCCAATGCAGGAGACATAAGAGACACAGGTTCGATTCCTGGGTTGGGATGATCCCCTGGAAGAGGGCATGGCAACTCACTCCAGTATTCTGGCCCAGAAAATACCCTGGACAGAGGAGCCTGGCAGGCTATATTACACAGGGCCACAGAGAGTCTGACACGACTGAGATGACTTAGCAGGCACTGCATTTTTAATGTACTTAGAACAAGTGTTTATCAGCATTTTTTCTTGTAACCCTGTCCTCTTGAAAGAGTCTTCTTTGACAATTTTTTAAAACGACACCACCCCCTTTCACGAAAGTAAATACTAAGGAATGATATTTGTGGGCCAGGATTGAACTTCAGAGGGCCACGGTTTTTTGTCGTATGCGATCTCTTCACCTTTAAAGACTCTTTTTTGGCCCCATTTAGGGGTCCCAGTGCCCTTGTGGGGATGCATAAAATACATGAGGAAGCCTGTCTTCTTTCTTTCACATCTTTTCTCCCCTCCTTGCAGTTTACCACCCTTTGAGCTTGTTTGGTTGTCTTGCAGGTCCCTGTATTTCCTGACCTCCCCCTTTGTTGTTGTTGTTGTTTAGTCACTAAGTCACATCCAGCTCTTCTTCGACCCCCACGGACTGTAGCCCGCGAGGCTTCTGCATCCATGGGATTTCCCAGGCAAGAATATTGGGGTGGGGTGCTATTTTTTTCTCCAGGAGATCTTCCTGACCCAGGGATTGAGCCCTTCTCTGCTGCGTGGCAGACAGATTCTTGGTGCCACTGAGCCACGAGAGAAGCACATCACTGTTACATATTTCAGGGCATATGGTTCATCATCTTTTCCACCTAAGATGATATTGTTGGGCGGGGGGATGGGGGGGAGGGAGTATACCACCACCATAATGGAAACTGAGTGAACTGAGTTTCATGAACATTTTCTCTAACTGCTGCTTCTACCCAAATTCAGTAGGGATTGGAGGGCAGCAGCATAGTTTAAAACTGGAGCAACACTTTCTGCTGAAATTTACAATCTATAGATTGGCCGTGGAACTGATGGAAACCCTCTCCCTTTATGCCGGCAGCTTCCTGAAGAACTCGAGAAATGTGTCTAGTTCAGGGAAAATGCAAATATCAGCTCCATCCTATCCACAGCAGGAAATTAGAAACCTCTTTGGTTAACACAAATGGATTATGTGTTTTTTTGTTTTGTTTTTTGTTTTTTGTTTTTTTTTTCCTGCAAGAGAGAAAGGGAGAGAGGAAAGAGGCTCGAGGTGGCATTGTATACCGTAAAACTATATTTATGGCTAAGACAAGCAATTGATGTTGTTCTATAAAATACAGTAAACACCTCCTCCCTGCCCTTTTGAATGTCAGTCAGAATTCAGAATCATGAAATTTTATAGTATTACTGGTTAGAAGGGCTTCCCACTGGGAGCAGATGCCATCTCTGTCTTCATAGACTCAGAGAAAGTCCTGACATGTTTCATGGCGTTCATACGTGGAAGTCTGTGAAATGGAAAGGAAAACAGCTTTTTCTGTCAACCTGTCACTGATATAAGCTTTTACATTCCATCAGAATGACTAAACTTTAAAGCTGTTTTTCTTCAGTGCTGAGTATCTCTCAGAACTCCCAAGTGTTATCAGATTGATAGAGTCCCAGCATACGATAGAAGACTGAAGCAGTCTGTGGCACGGTATTAAAAATTCATTCAGATACTCGATAAAGCGTAGTTGACAAAAGTGTGAAATGGAATAAGGTAGAGTGAATTTCTTCATGGTTTATTGCCCTTGATTTCTCTACACAAAATAAATAGACAGAATGGACTAAAATCTCTTCTTTATGAAGGTGGGATCCTGGCAGCTGAAGGCCTGCTCGTAAAAACCCTCTGTGCCACATACCTTGGCCGTGTTCAGAGTTGGAGGCAATGGAAATTTATTGCTGTTGTGTGCGTTCATATTTCAGACTGAGTGAATATGTAGAGGCTGCTTTTATGAGATTGCTAAGACTGTTAAGAATAGAGCAAGAAAACGCTTGCTTGCTTTTTTTTTTCCTGAAGATATTTTTTTGGTGGGCGGTGGAGGGTCTTGATGATTTTAGTGTTGTTAATGATGGTGGTGGTAGTCCTGGTGGCAGCAGCAAGTTCTTCCCCTGAAGGTATTTAGGAGAAAACACTCTTTTCATCTTTTCCCTTCCCCCTTCTCCGCCTGCCATCTTGTTTTAAAAGCAATATAAAAAAAGCGAAGCCTTTAAAGCCGCTGCAAGCCTGGCCCATGTTTTCATGTGTGTCCCTCCCTTTCGAGGCCTCCCCCTGCCTCTCTGACCCACCACCCCCTTCCTTTCTTCTATCCCTCCCTCCTCTCAGAGGACACAGTTAGTGGAGGCTTCCCCCTGCCTCCCCACAGCAGTGGGACAGAATGCCTCATTGGCTCCAGATATTAACTTCTGTGCTGAAAACCCGGTTGGAGCTGGTGTGACAAATGGATTTTACCTGCTGCTGGAAAACACAGCCCCACCCCACCCCTGCACACGGCACACACAAGCCCTTGTCTCCATCTTGCAGAGCCCAACCCAGGGAGCAGGGAGCAGAGAGCTGCCCCGTGGCGCCATCTGTTCCCGCTAGCATCCACGTCGGGCCCCGGCGGTTACATCTGTTGAGAAGAACAGTGCACATGAGGAGCGGTTGGAAAACAGTGTTTGGTCTCCCCCATCATCTCCCTTAGTCATTACTGGGCTGCTGGGCTCCCGTGGGCGTATCTGTGTGCACCGCCTCTCAGGCCTCATCTGTATCAATTGGAAATCAGTCACTGGGAGTTAGTTGTAGTCAGCAGGGACCCAGGGCATTTTCCAGTGACATCCATTCTTCTTCTGTTGCAGAAATTCAGGAAACAATTAAAATTCTGATGCGTTCCAGGGAGGATTTCAAATAAATCAGCCGATAGCTGATACCTTGTAACTCTTGGTAGCAAAGCAAAATTAACAACCCAGCCGCATCTGTGTACTGTATGCTAAAATAAATAAATTAACCATGCGTCACCTCCAGTAGAGGAAGCAGCTGGCTTGTTCTCAACCTTTCCGTAAGTACCCAAAAGCTACTGATTTGTTAAGTTGTCACTCTCCTTATGGACATCAAGGACTCTCTGGATATTCTAAAAATGGAGCTGGCCAAATATCAGTAAGTTATGGAAAATCCAAGCACTGATTAAACTCAGTTATAGCCTCTAACTTATAGCTCCTAACAGCTTACGCTAAGCAAAGCTGATATTGTGAGCCAGGCTCAGTGAGGAAGTAACATCAGATACAAGTCGGTTTGGCAGCCAATTTAGGTAGAATTTTGTCTAAACTTTAAAGTACTAGTCAGAAACTCAGTATTTCTTCCTCTCTCCCTAAAGCCAAATGCAGTGGGGAGGAACTTGCTTTCATTGCCCCTGTTAATCATGGTGCTACCTACCTAGGCTTTCCCAGGATCTTCTTTTGCAGCTCTTTTTGCAGTGATTCCACATCCTCCTACTTGCTGGCTTCTTTTTACCAAGAGTACAACACAGAACAGTGAACCTTTGAAAAATAAAGATCTTAGAAACATCCCAAATAAAAGCCACACACTATGTTGAAATTATAAATCCATATTGTGTACGTGCCTACGTGCCAGGATGTTTGTAAATGTGGTTTATAGTGTGTGTGTGTATTTATCGGCACCCAGTAGATTTTTTTTTCCCTAGAAAGCTGCATAAAATTTTAAAAGATACAGAATATAGTGGCTGGAAAACAAAACAGCACTTAAAAATTGCCTGCCTTTCAAATTCAGAGCATTGGGAAAGATGGGGCAAGTATGGTGTTCATCAGAGAGGGAGCTAAGAAAATGATTCATAGGGTGGGCTCAGTGAGAGTCACAAGATGGAAGAGAAGGATAAAACCATTAGGCCAGAAAGCCGGGAAGGCACAGCCAACAGGAAAGGGCCTGCTTAACCCCTTGAAGACAGTAGCCATTGTCATCCTTCTAGTGCTCAGAGCACCTGGTACATTCCAGGCTCAGGGTGCAGTCGTCCATAAGCATCACAGTTCTGCCGGTAGAGTATAGCTGGAAATGACTTGTCCCTCCCTACCCCCAGTCTGCAGGAAGCTGCTTGTGTTTGGTAATGAGTGGGAAGAGTCAGGTACTCTTATAGCCAGGGATCAGCCTGAGGAGCTAGTTAGGAGCCAGTGCCAGTTGGGGCAGGCAGCTCTCACACACACCTCACTGTGAGCTTCCTTTGCCCACCGTGCTGGTGATACCTGGCACACTTGGAGCTCTGCAGCCTTCCTCTTTAGACATGTGCCCTAAAAAATTTCACAGCAAGCACAAGAATTAACAATCCCTGCAACCTGAAGAGAATTGACTGCTGTCTGGAGATGATTCTCAAAAATATGCCAATAGCAACACAAGGCATTATAAATCCTTCCAGGTTGGTTCTGACCATGTTGTAGAAGTAATTTCAGCTGGCATGTCACATGAAAGAACAGACTTGAAAACAGTGGTGTGCACAGCCCTGAAGGTTTCATCTTGGCTAATGTTCTAAGTACCTTATGGCACTAGTTTGGATTGCAGCAAAGGTACCAAAGAAAGTGTCTGAAGTCTGGATTTACTGTGTGTGTGTGTGCATGTGTGCATTTTCATGTATATTCTCACCTCTGAAAAAGAGAAGTATCTAATCATATAGCACTCTATTTGTACACCCTTGTTATAAGTCTAGAGGAAGATTGATCAGTCAGTATTAATGAAGATGTTGGTACACACGTACAAGTTCGAAGTATTGAGTGTACTTGTCTACTCTCACTTGGTGTACATGTATTTATGTATGTACAGTAACTCATTAGGTATGAAAATGACTTATACCTGGTCAGTCCATGCATGGGGCTAGACAGGAATGTAGATTATCAGTTTGGAGAAGGATTTGTCACTTTGTGGACATCTGTATATGCAGAAATTCTTAAGATCTGTCATATGGTGTACATACCTGTGGGCATGTATGTGTCTGTAAGTGCGTGTTCATATAATATCTTCTAGAGGCTGTCACTTTGGCCAAGTGGCCATTGCTCACATAGGGAGCCATTTTGCCGTTGTTGTTTAATGAGATAGAGCTATCTTGGTGGTCCAGTGGTTAAGACTCTGAGTTCCCGATGTAGCGGGCTCAGGTTCCATCCCTGGTCAGGGAACTAGATTCCACATACCACAACTAAAAAGATATCTCACGTCACAACAAAGATCCTGCAGGTAGGGACAGAGATTCTTTGTGCTACAACCAAGACCCAGCGCAGCTAAATAAATAAATATTTTTTAAAAAATAACTCCCCATTCCCTGGTGGTGCCAGGAGTAAAGAATCCACCTACCAATGCAGGAGATGCAAGAGACGCAGATTTGATGCCTGGGTTGGGAATATCTCCCGGAGTAGCAAATGACAACCCACTCCAGTGTTCTTGCCTGGAGAATTCCATGGCAGAGGAGCCCCAGGGGCTACAGTCCATGGGATGACAAAGAGTCGAACATGACTGAGCACACACGCACTAAAAATAGAATTTAATGAGAGAATAAAGCCTGCTTTAGGACAAATGCAACTGTAAACATCAGAACAGCCTTAGCCTTTGATTCCCAGCTGATATTTATGTACACATGAAAAGTTATATTAAGACTTCTAAAATAATAAGTGTTTTTTTTCACACTTTATACTAATGAAAACCCTGCTTGATGTGCCCTGATGGTTGAGGGAAGGGGGTTAGGACTCTTGGTAGACCTTCCATTCAATATACCTTTCATAAATTATCCATTTAACTGTAAAGGAAATGGAGAAGCTCATCCAACTAGGAAGTCAAACTCCAGTGTAAGGAACTCGGGACCTTTTCATGACTCATGCACCCTAGCAGTGTTCAGGGTGGGGAAAGTTGAAAGCCTTCTAAGTTAGTCCCACTTTAGGAGGTTAGAAGCAGTCTGAAGCAATTATTTTCCCTTGGCTGGGATATGCGTGAATGTTTTACCTCTTTGCCCTTATTTGTACAAGTATGTTATGGGGAACCTTATAATTGGTTTTTGTGTGTATTTTAATTATTTTTACCCATCATCTGGTGTATCATTTGGGATTATTCTTGGCTGAAAGCAACAGTGTAGTGGTTGGTTTGTCTCTCATGAAGAGAGGCCTGGCCATGGTGTGTGGGGTCTTTGTTCCCTGACGAGGGATCAAACTCATGTATCCTGCATGGAAACTCAGAGTCCTGACCACTGGACTGCAAGGAAGGTCCCTACCGCTAACCTTCTAAGACTATTCTTAAGACATTAGCTAGAACAATTGAATATTAAATCATAAAGTGGTCTGTATAACAACTCTCCTTAAAGCGTCACCCAGGAGTTTTCCATATCGCTTTGAATAAAAGCCAGATTTTTATATAAAAAGGCCTGGAGTTAGGCCACCACTCAAAGGTGCCACCAGGAACCCAAGTGCCCCCATGTAGATAGAACACAGTCTTTGCATTTGCTGCTTCACAGTCTTAAGATGATTGTTTAAACTTCAGACCTCATATCTTGAATCTGGGACAGACAAAAGGCTTTCTCTTAGGAGACCTCACCTTTTTATTCAGGAAGGAACACCCTCTCTAGTGACTTCCAACTGTATCCTCATTGCACAAAATTATATCAAATGGTCCCTTTACATACAAAGAAACAAAGGAAATAATTGTTTTTATTAAACATACTTCTGCCCTGAACAAACTGATGTTCTGCAAAAAAATATTGATGGATAGCATATACCCATTGTTGTAGTTCAGTCACTTGGTCATGTTCGACTCTTTGCAACCCCATGGACTGCAGCAGGCCAGGTTTCCCTGTCCTTCACTATCTCCCAGAGCTTGCTCAGACTCATGTCCATTGAGTCAGTGATGCCATCCAACCATCTCATCCTCTGCCACCCTCTTCTCCTTTTGCCTTCAATCTTTCCCAGTATCTGGGCCTGATTTCCAGTGAGATGGCTGTTCACATCAGGTGGCCAAAATACTGGAGCTTCAGCTTCAGCATCAGTCCTCCCGATGAATATTCAGGGTTGATTTCCTAGTGTTATACCCGTGACTTCTCACAATTTGCGGTATCCAGCCAGCCTTATCATGTCTAGTGCAGCGTAGATACACAGCTCAACATCAGACCTCAAGAAAATCCTATGGAGTGCCTCTCAGAAAAGTAACTGAAATGATTCTCAGAAGGGATAACTACCATATATGGATTTTGAGTCTGGAAACAAGCACCTAGAAAATGACCAAAAGATAATGTCCATGAAAGCAGTAAAACAGTAAACACATTGCTTACCAAGTCCTGTAACAACTGGAATGTGAAAGCCTGCCTGGACATACTGAAACACATGCCATACTAATATAACATGCAGTCAGCCTGTGAAACTTGTGATACTAGAAGTAGTGTAGCCAGTAAATATTAACTATAGATTCAGAAGAACTTTCATACTGTCAATGGTTGATACCAGTGCTCAGTCAATAAACAATTTCTGGGACCCTATCACGTACACACAGTCCCTAGGGGAGTATAGACTATATGAACAGAGAGCTGCATACAGAATAAGAAGCACTAAACTGAGGCGCATTTAAGGTGGTTTTGGGGAACACACAGAGGACTGCCAGCCAGCACTGCCAAGGGTTACTGATAAGCAAGATTGGTCTCTCTTTCCTTTGATGTTTATATCCAAGAAGACAATTTGGACCTTCTACAGAGCGTCCCCTAATACCAGCATATGTAGAGTAGACAAGGGTGGAAGTTCTCAGATGCTTATGTTCTTATTTTTAGCTTCTAAGAAGTTCCAGTTAGGGACAGCAAAGAGTACCAGGTTTAATAATATATGAACAAGTCAACTATAGGTTTCACATCCTTTCAAGTCAGTCCTTTTCAAGAATCTTTGTGAGGAAGGACTCTAAAGATGACTTACACATCTATAGAATACTATTCTGAATAGTATTCTGAATTCCCTGTTCTGAATAACAGTGCTGGTTAACCTGACCACAGGCTTTGGTAGACATGACTCTTAAATATGGGATCCCATTCTAAAGTGAGCCTCTTACAGTATTTTCATGTTTTGATAGTGGGAGTTTGAAATCAGTCTAGTGCCTCACCAAATGTTTCCTTTGCATCTTAATTACTATGTGGGTATAGATTTTGCATTTAACTATTAAAAATAATTTATGTCCGAGCCACGCCCCTGCCCCCTTTGACACTGCTGCCCATCCTGGGGAGTTCTGAGGAGGACTCAAGGAAGCCTGAGGCTTCTGCAGGCTCCTTGCCTTCACTGACTGACACGTCCAGGGAATCCTAGTCCCAGCAGAGATTCCAGCATGAGTGAAGATCAAATCTTTGTTCATCTGCAGTCAGCCTTGCATATTTAGGTAATTGCAAATGTTCCAGATGTCTGAAACTGACTATCTGACCAATATAGAGTATAAATTATTCTAGGCAGGTAGCACCTGTGTCTCACTCATTTCTCCATCCTTAAATGGAGGAGGTATTCAGTAAATGACTGTTCAAGCGGAGATAAACAAGGTCTAGATGAGAGCTAGAGGTGATTCTGGGGCAAGCCAGTCTGTATAGAGATCTTGCTGAAAAAGTGTTGGGTAGCTTAGTGAAATAAGTCAGACAAAGACAAATACTCAGTAATATCACTTATATGTGGAATTTTAAAAACGGATGTTTTTAAATTAGTGAATATAACATAAAAGAAACAGGCTCACAGATACAGATAATGAATTGGTCGTTATCAATGGGGAGAGGGAAGGAGGGAGGGGCAAACCGGGTAGAGGAGTAAGAGGTACAAACTACTATGTATAAAATAAGTAAGCTGCAAGGATATATCGTACAGCACAGGGAATATAGCCAATATTTTATAATGACTGTAAATAGAGTGTAATCTTTAAAAATTGTGAATCACTGTGTTGTATACTTGAAACTTACATAATATTGTAAATCAGCTGTGCTTCAATAAAAAAGTCTTGGGGATCTAAAGCTATATCAAAACAAGTAAAAGGAGTCAGAAAAGACACCAGAAGTATATCAATGTTTCCTACTGTGCCTTTTTACAAAGGACCTGGGCTTATTGGATTTACTGCAGGAAATGTAATATACTTTGGAGGGTAATCATGAGAGAGGATACAAGAGCAAGTGTTGTCTTGTTACAAACCTAAAGTGTTTTCTTCTCCGTGTCTCTCCCTCATTCCTCTTTAAAGCCGCCTGTGTCCACTTTACTTTTTTAATTAATTAAATTTACCCAATTTTCTTAATAAATGACAAATATAATTGTATATATTTAAAATATACAACTTGATGATTTGATTTACACATACATTGTGTAATGATTACCATGATCAAGATTATTTACACAGCCCTTCAGTTCAGTTCAGTCGCTCAGTCGTGTCTGACTCTTTGCGACCCCATGAATCACAGCACGTCAGGCCTCCCTGTCCATTACCAACTCCCGGAGCTTACTTAAACTCAATTCCATTGAGTCGGTGATGCCATCCAGCCATCTCATCCTCTGTCATCCCCTTCTCCTCCTGCCCCCAATCCCTCCCAGCATCAGGGTCCTTCCAGTGAGTCAACTCTTCACATGAGGTGGCCAAAGTACTGGAGTTTCAGCTTTAGCATCAGTCCTTCCAAAGAATACCCAGGGCTGATCTCCTTTAGAATGGACTGGCTGGATCTCCTTGAAGTCCAAGGGACTCTCAAGAGTCTTCTCCAACACCACACTTCAAAAGCATCAATTCTTCGGCGCTCAGCCTTCTTCACAGTCCAACTCTCACATCCATACATGACCACAGGAAAAACCATAGCCTTGATTAGAGGGACCTTTGTTGGCAAAGTAATGTCTCTGCTTTTCAATGTGCTCTCTAGGTTGGTCATAACTTTCCTTCCAAAGAGTAAGCGTCTTTTAATTTCATGGCTGAAAACACCATCTGCAGTGATTTTGGAGCTCAAAAAAATGAAGTCTGGACACTGTTTCTACTGTTTCCCCATCTATTTCCCATGAAGTGATGGGATCAGATGCCATGATCTTAGTTTTCTGAATGTTGAACTTTAAGCCAACTTTTTCACTCTCCGCTTCACTTTCATCAAGAGGCTTTTTAGCTCCTCTTCACTTTCTGCCATAAGAGTGGTATCATCTGCATATCTGAGGTTATTGATATTTCTCCCGGCAATCTTGATTCTAACTTGTGCTTCTTCCAGCCCAGCGTTTCTCATGATGTACTCTGCATATAAGTTAAATAAGCAGGGTGACAGTATACAGCCTTGACGTACTCCTTTTCCTGTTTGGAACCAGTCTGTTGTTCTTTGTTCAGGTACACAGCCCTTACCTCACATAATTAACGTGTGTGTGTGTGTGTGTGTGTGTGTGTGTGTGTGTGTGTGTGTGTGGTGAGAATGCTTAAGATCTACCATCAGCAGCTTTCAAGCATACAACACCATATTACCAACTATAGATACTGTGCATTAGAATCTCAGAATTTATTCTTCTGACCATTGAAAGTTTGTACCCTTTGACCTACATCCATTCCATTTTCCATTTCTATGAGGCTGGCTTTTTTTCTTTTACTTTTATATTGGTGTCTATTGAATGTATTGATGTATTAATATTTATATTGATATTATTCATATGATATTGCATATAAGTGCTACGTAGTGTTTGTCTTTCTCCGTCTGGCTTGTGTTACTTAGCATAATGTCCTCAAAGTTCATCCATGCTATTGCAGGTAGCAGAATTTCCTTGTTTTTTTATGACTGAATAATAGCATTGCATATATATATGTATACATATCACATTTTCTTTATCCAGTCATTCATCCAAGGACATTTAGGTTGTTGCCATGTCTTGGCTATTGTGAATATGCAATGAACATGGGAATGCAGATACATCTTGGAGATACTGATTTTATTTCCTTCAGATATATACTCAGAAGTGGCATGGCTGGATCATACATTAGTAAATAGAACTTTTTATAGTAATTTTTTGAGGTACCTCTCTACTGTTTTCCTTAATGGCTGTACCAGTTCACATTTCCACCAACAATATTTAAGGGTTCTCTTCTCCTCATCCTCAGCAACATTTGTTACCTCTTTGTCTTTTTGATATCAGTGTCATAGTTTTCAGTGTATGGAACTTTCACCTCCTTAGTTAAATTTATTCCTAAGTATTTTTTGGTTTTGATGTTATTATAAATGAAATGGATTTTTAAATTTCTCTTTCATAGTTTGTTGTTAGTGTATAGAAATGCAACTGATTTATGTATATTAATTTTTGTCCAGCTTTATTGAAATTTGTTTGTTAATGTCATGTTGGAGTCTTTCAGGTTTTCTATATATATGATCATGTCATCTGCAAACAGATAATTTTACTCTTCCTTTCCAATTTTTTATTTCTTTTTCTTGCCCAGTTGCTCTGATTAGGACTTCCAGTACTGTGTTGAAAGGGAAGAATGCCATCCTTCTCTTGTTCGTGATCTTAGAGGAAATAATTTTAACTTTTCACCATTGAGTATGATGTTAGCTGTGGGTTTGTCACATATGGACTTTATTACAGTTGAGGTAAATTCTGTCTCTAGTTTATGCAGAACTTTTATCATGAAAGTGTGTTCAGTTTTTGTTAAATGCTTTTTCTGCATCTATTGAGATCATCTGATGTTATCTTTCATTCTCTTACTGTGTCACATTTATTGAATTGTTTAATTGAAAACCATCTTTGCATCCAGGGATAAATTTAATACACTGTTGAATTTGGTTTGCTAGTATTTTGTTGGTATTTTTGCATCTGTGTTCATCAGTGATACTAGTCTGTTATTTTCTTTTCTTGTAGTGTCCTTGCCAGGCTTTCATGTCAGGGTAATGCTAGCCTCATAAAATGAATCTGGACATGTTCCCTCCTGTTCAGTTTTTGGAAGAGTTTGAGAAGGATGGATTGGTATTCATTTCAATTAATTCTTTGATTTTAATTAATTTCAATATTTAGTAGAAATCACCAGTAAAGCCATATGGTTCCTGGGCTTTTACTTATTGGAAGATTTCTGATTAGCAATTCAATTTCATTGCTCTGTGTTTTACTGTTCAGATTTTCTGTTACTTCATGATTCAATATTGGGAAGTTGTATACTTCTAGTAATGTATCCATTTCTTCTCAGTTATCTAATTTGTTGTCAGATACTTGTTTATCATCTACAATTTTTTTTAAACATTTTTGTTCTTATACAATGCTTCTCAAGTGAAAATAACATGGAGTCTTCTGTTATATTCTCCCAGATTTGAATCTGAGTTATCTGAGCAAACTTTCTGAAATGTTCTCATGTTTGTTAATAAGAGAAATTCTCTTGATCCTGTAGGGTTAAAGTAAAGATGAAATAAGGTAGCATCGAGCAGTTCCCAGACAGCACCATAGGCCGTCAGCACGTGTCACCTTCCCTTTTCCCTGCAGCTCTCTAAAGCCAAGTTCAGTGGCCCGTTGTATTGAGCAGTGAGTCCAGAGGCTGTGAATTATTTGTAATGCTTTTCCAAGGACTGAATGAGGAGAGATATTTTAACCAAAGCACCAACAAAGCTCATGTAGAGATGCACATGTAATTAGTGACCTCTTCCTATGAAGGATAGTCCACAGTGGGCCTGGTGGAATTGGAGTTAGCACGTGAGCAATTGAGGCGTATATATCAGCTTTGTGTGTCCACAAAGTGGGAAGCAAGAGGCATTTGTAGCTTGGTCACAAACTGGGTGTCAGACATATTAAGCCTGCAATCATCTGACAGGCCTTCAGAAAAAAATGTCAGAAGGGAGGTTTAGCAGTAGGGGAGACAATTATGAGAATCTCAGAGGTGAGAAATAGAGAATTCTGCTCACTGCCCAGGAAGGAGAGAATATGGCACAGAAGACGGGTACTGAAATGTGTTTCCTGACACATGCTGAAGAGGCCTGTCATTTATTCAGGTCCCATTTTGCTCTTAGGCTAAGACAGAGTGAGCGAATGCTTTCAGGAGAGAAGTCTAGGTGAGCCCCAGTGCATACTCCAGAAAACCCTCAGGGCTCACAGTACTACTGGAGTTAGTAGTAGTTTAGTTCATGTTTTCTGGCCTAATTTCTTTAGAAGCTGCAACGGATGCTACCAAGTCTCTCAGTGCAGAAAGTCCAAAGTGGTGGGCTTCTTCACTTTGAGAGCAAAGAGCTCACCACGTGGAACTGTGTTGTCATTGTCGTGTTATGGTTGCAAATTACCACAAAGTGTTATTCTCTGGGGAATTGCCTTGTGCCCCTAGAGAGAGGTCCGCTCACCTGACCCTCCACTTCTCCAGGAGCACCAGCTCAGCCCCATCCTGGGCTTTTCTCTGACCTTCTTAGGTCTGTTTGTCCCATTTCCTGATGAAACCTTTCTTGCAAAGATGAGGCTAGGCGAGCAGCCTAGACTCTGGTCCTGCTTCTGCCACCACTAGCTGTGAAAGCCTTGCCAAGCCATGCACCTCTTCTGAATTTTCAGTCATCTCCACTCTAAAATATGGTCTGCCCCACTTGCCTGCAGCTTAGTCTCGAGCACTGGCTAATGTAACACGTGTGCGAGTTCATTGCATAGTTCAGAGCTGTATTCGTATGTGTGATACTAGCAGACCTGTTGAGTTTTGCTTTTTCCCATGAGCACACACACTGAACCATCTAAAGTCATTGACTGGCATAGGAAAAGCCACATACCATATTTTATTTTTTAGATCACTTTATGTATTCATTTTTGGCTGCGCTGGATCTTCGCTGCGGCACAGGCTACCCTCTAGCTGCAGTGGGCGGGCTTCCCATTGCTGTGGCTTCTCGTTGCAGAGCACAGGC